>NC_057808.1:93936001-94167659 GCF_018294505.1 Triticum aestivum
TCTCCATCCCCTTTCCTGCAAACCTAGGGCCATGGCCGCGTTCTGCAGCAGTTCGATGCGTCCATACGGAAAAAGGCCTCCTCCCAGCTTTATATATAAAGCATTGATCACCAACAGACCAGGCTGCCTCCATGGCCATCCCTCTCCTCTCCTATATGGAAGCAGTTCGATGCGTCCATCGATGAGTCTGTCTGTCTCTTCTCATTAGCAGAACACGACAGTTAGCTTCAGTAGCCTTCTGGCCCGGTCTGCTAGAAGCAAGCTGCGAGTGTGGTATTTATCTAATTGAATCCATCGATCTGGAGCACTGATTGTTGTTATTGTTCCCTAGTGTCATGGGCTGGGGGTGTTATTTTGGTTCTAGTTTAATTTATGGCCTCCCACAGGCTGCTGTATCCCCACGAAGATTGATGTATTTTTGGACAAGAACAACAAACAATGGTAACCTCTGTATCCACACATTTTTTATTGATCTTATGTTCATTTTATGCATTAACATTATCTGTTCGCTATTCTTCTCTATCAAATACAACAGTGTAATATCTGTAACTGAATCTTAGTTGATCTTGTTTCGTGGCATCACCCCTTTTTCTTGAAGCGACGAGAGAGAGAGAGAGAGAGAGAGAGAGAGAGAGAGAGAGATGATAGATGCACTTGCAAATTGGACGTTCCATTCTTCTAGATTCATAGCAATCCAACAATGGATACTGATTGTTGGTTCCTTCTTCAGTATGCTTCATTTTGGTCCCCATCCATAAATTTGCAACTGATGCAGCACTCATGTACACTTGTAACTTGGTTACTTTATTAGTAACTGAATCCTAAAACAAAGGCAGAAGGATGATACATATAACAAAGCCTTTGTATCTAGTCGCTACTATTTGTTTTCTCTAAATAAAATTCTCTAAAATAGTTGCTACTATTTGTTAAATCTAGGGCCTCATTTTTTAATTGGCACCGGGCCTCCGTTTTCTCGGATACGGCCCTGATCATGAAGCTAGCTAATCTTTTGATTCAGAAGATTCCCACATCCCACTTTTGTGCAACTCTCACACTCTAATATATCTTTGTCCTGTTTATCCATCTGTACACAGGAACTGTTTTTTATTTTCTTTTCTTGGTGCATAATCCGGGTGAGCAACATTGGTTCTCCAATATCAGAGTATATGTGCCATCTAGCCTAGTCTGCTAGTACTATCTTCCATGCATTCATTATTTAATTCTCCACTCTCAGATTATATAATACAATATGAAAATTTGATAAACAACTAAGCAAGGAAATTCTGTTTGTAGTTTCAAGTCATGCAAAGTTGTTGTTGTGATGAGATATTGATTTCAAGTCATGCAAAATTATGTTGCTGCTGGGAAAAACTGCTGCTGAATTATTCCCATGTAGCAACTTTGTCTCATTTTTATTAGGTGACCTTTACAATTCTGTAGCAAGGATATAAGGGGAGTTAGTTACATTGTAAATTTGGATTTTTAAATGTTCTACACCATGTTATGTCAGTATGACAAAACTTGCCTACCAAACAGAAAACTTAAACAAAGAAGATTGTGGATGGAGGGGTTTGGGGGATTCAAGGGGTTTTGAGGGGATTGGGTGGAGGGAAGGGATTCACCCAATCCCCTGAAATCCCCCCTCCCCAAACCTCCCCAATCCACTTCTACCAAACAAAGCCTGATGGTTGTCATAATCCGCGACCAAGTATTCGTGATAAGTTCAGCTGGGCAGAGTGTGTGCTTTGTGACCCTCCTGCTGTTGGTCATGTCTCCTGTAGCTGTGGCTGTAAGGGCTCAGAAGACGAAATCGTAACAGCGAGAAGAACCAGCTTTGGAAGAAAGAACTGGATTACTTGGTGAGGAGGCTGCGCAGCAGGATTCTGAGAATGCCAGCTCTAGCACTGCGCTCATGGGATCTGGTCAGGACATCTCGTCAGACAAAGAGAACCTGAATGTGGTGCGGGCCATGTGTAAATTCAACTTCTGGCAGACTGCTGTCTTTCGTAGAGAAATGAGGAAATGCGTACTTATGCAAACAAGCTAAGTTTCGTTCTGCATTTACAAATACACAGTGTTGGGATTATGTAGTATTGTACTACTTACTCTACCTATAGCAACATTACAACAGTCGCTTCATGTGTGAATTAGCAAATGAGAAAAGGAAGCTACATTATTTTATTTCAGTTGAGTGATATATGTCTTATCTGAACCAACACTGCATCTCTTGGTCACGGAGCATGTAGTGGACATGCTCACTCTACTCCTGTATCTTGTCAGCTTGCATGTTGTCTCCAATGGCTTCCTCTGATGTTTTGTCCTTCCCTTCCTCTTTCTCCTTGGCTTTCTTCACTTCAGCCTCCTCTTTCTCCTTGGCTTTCTTCGCTTCAGCCTCCTTGGCCTTCTCTTCCTCCTTCGCCTTGGCGACCGCCGCGTCTTCTTTGGCCTGCTTGAGCGCCTCGATGAGGCCTGCCAAGCACACGTCAGGGTCCCTCTTTTTCTTCTTGGACATGGGCATCAGGTTCTCCGCCACGTCAGCGGGCGACATGTCGGTCTCCTCGAGCAGCTGCTGAATCTCCCCAAACAGCTCATGCCCGACGACATCTAGGTAGTTCTTGGCGAGTACCTTGAAGCTCTCAAAGCGGCAGTAAGACATCTCAATGTGCTTGTCCATCCTGCCCCGCCGGATCAGTGCCGGGTCCAGCTTCTCCTTGTAGTTGGTGGTGAAGATGATGATCCGCTCGCCGCCGCACGCAGACCACAGCCCGTCGATGAAGTTGAGCAGGCCAGAGAGCGTCACCTTGGTCGCGTCATCCTTCTCTGGCTCGATTGGTAGCTTGGGTTTGTCGTTGCCATCGGAGTCCTTGTCGCGAGAGGCCTTCTTGTCCTTGCGGCGTTTTCCGGTGAGGTCAGCGGAGCAGTCAATGTCCTCTATGACGATGATGGACTTGCCCGTCGTCTCGATGAAGAGCTTCCGCAACTCGGTGTTGTTGTTGATGGCCGTGAGCTCGAGGTCGTAGACGTCGTAGTCGAGGAAGTTGGCCATGGCGGCTATCATAGTGGACTTGCCGGTGCCGGGCGGGCCGTAAAGGAGGTACCCGCGCTTCCACGCCTTGCCGACCTTAGCATAGTACTCCTTGCTCTCTTGGAATGCCATGAGGTCGTCGATGACGTCCTCCTTCTGTTTCAGGTTCATGGCAAGGGTGTCGAAGGTCGCCGGGTGCTCGAACGGTACATGGCTCCAGGCGCTCTTGGCCCCGTAAGGGCTCGAGCTGCCGCTGGCCTTGTTGGTGAAGAGGCGGCGCTGGCGGTTCTTGATAATGACGGTGCGGCCCTCACCGAGGACGAAAGGCAGGTAAGAATCGACGATGAGGTCGTGGTGTCGCTTATGGAAGGTGACCCGGTAGAAGCGCTTCTCGTCCTCGCCAGGGTACAAACTGATGACATTGGCCTTGGGTCGCTGCTTGGAGGCGTGCCACCAGAGCGTGGCGCCGGAGAAGTCATCGGTGACTCCCTCGTGGTCGTCGATGGAGACCTGGATGTTCTTGCTGTCCTTGCCGAGCTCAGCTTTGAGCCTGCGCGCGCGACGGGCACATGCGTCGCTCAGGTAGGCCTCGACGGCGAGGAAGAGTTCGCTTCGCTTCCAGCGCTGGGCGCCGTTCTCCGAGATGGTGATCTGGAGGTAAGGGTTGAAGTAGGCGGTGAGCTTGGCGGCCAAAGCGGCGAGGTTGAGGCGGAGGGCGTCCGGGATGTGGTTCTGCACCATGGACCATAGGAAGATGGTGCTCGCCACCGCCGATCCGAACCATGGCCACCACTCCACCATCGCCACCTCCATGGCTGGACCTCTTGATTTTTGTGTCTTGGGTTTTTCTTGCTGGAAGGCTGTAGCTCTATTTGGCTCTGCACCGGACGGCACCTGAGTGAGTGAGTGGTTGTGCGTGTATATAATGCTGGCTGGAGACGTGTGGTGATTCACTTAGGTTAACCCAGGTCGTCGTCTTTGTCGTTATCGGAGCAGATCGTCGGGGTAGGTGGAGAGGAGCTGTTGGAGCCGAGAAAAATCGGCGAGTCCATACACACGGAACAAACTCATGAATTCCCTTTTCCCAGTACAGATTGAGACAAGATGAGTGAATGGTTGGGTCTAGCCAACAGGTCATGTTGGAGTGTTTCGTATTGTAGTACTCAATCCATAGTACAATTTTTTTGAAGAAGAAAAATCACTGTATCTTTTTATGCAAGGGAGAGTACAGCTCACTCTGCTCCTGTCACTTCACTTCACTTGTCACCTTGCTTCATGTCTCCATTGGCTTCCTCTGATGTTGTGTCCTTTGCTTCGCCTTCCTTCTTGGCATTCTTCACTAGCAAGCAACCAGCAATCCTGCCACTTGCCTGATGCTGGACAAGAAGTGAGAATCACTAGGAGATGGTTTACTTTTGGTTGATGAAGTAGAGTAACTTTCTGCAGGTTTTCAGCGCTAACAAAATCCTGCCACTTCATACAAGACTGATGTTCAGAATTCTGCCATTTACATACAGGACTGATGTTTGTAGAATCGAAATTCAGTAAATCCAAGCCCACCTTGATCTCTAGGTTGACACACATCAAGCCAGGTGGTGCTGAAAAGGTCAAGAAGGTCAGATCAAATCAAATCCCAAAACTTGTGAAAGAATTCAGTGGGGGAAAGGGCCTGTTGTGCTCCACAGAAGTGAAAAATAACTGCAAATTTAGTCTCCTCAAGATCTAACGGTCTAGTCATAGCATAGGCTAGGTTGATCTAATCCTAAAGATCTGTGTGGTGTGGTGATTTACTTGACTTGAGCGCTACCGGTAGCCGTTGTTGTCGTCGTCGGAGCAGGAGAAGATGAGCTATCAGAAGAGATAGGCCTTTTGCCCAGTATACGTGGAGTCCTTGGCAGTACACTCTACATAGCAACATTACAAGAGCTAGCTGATATTTTTCCTTTAAGAAACGCTGCATCTTTTGAAAGGGAATCGTTCTAATTCTATCACTTGTCACCTTGCTTGATGTCCCCAGGTGCAGGTGGCCGGCGAGCGGCGTGGTATAGGCGGAAAGTGGTGGAGAAGCAAGATGATGGTGGCCACCGCCGACCCGACCTGGAGCTGGCCCTCTTTGATGTCGTGTGCCTTGGGGTGGTCTTACTCTTGTCTCCATGGAAAGCTGTAGCTCGACCTGGACTGGACGCCCGTGTGCTTGCATATATAATATGCCAATGATTTGTGTGATGATCTGCTTAGGTTGAGCCTAAGCACGCGCCGCTGCGGTCGCCCTCGGAGCAGGTGAGGAGTTATCGGAGCTGAGAAGAAGCGGGCGAGCATCGACATCGATCGACCAGTCCACAGAAGTGGAATTATTTATCGGAGACCCGCCACTCACCACACCGCTCCCGGAGATGGAGTTAAAAAGCACGGAGCCGGGAAACAGATGCTCCGCAGCTCCTCGTATTCTTAAGGCATCTCCATTGCATAGCCACTTCTGTAGACGCTTAAGGATTAAAAATAAAAAAGATATTGTCTACCGTTTGCATAAGCGTCTCAACCTCCAACGCTCGGAACCTGGAAGGCGCTAACAATCTCAGGTCAAATCAACTACTAATGAACTGAAGCGTCCGCTGCCAAAGTTGGCACCGCTGCCTGAAAGGCGCCAGAGAAATATTCTCTAGATTAGCGAAACGGCCAGGATTAAGATCCTTAGCGCCTGTTCTTAGCGCCGCGTTGTAGATGCCCTTAGGAGCTGGAGTGACTCCGAACAAGTCCTTAATGCCAAAGGCAACGGCAACTGCAGAGTTGGCTGCCTCCGCTCACTTTGCAACCAACCAAATTAAGATTCCGGTTGCTAATTTGGTCACTGCATCGCTGTCGCTTTTGTAGAAGATGGATTGCGTCTCTGTCCTGTCACTGGGTATACAATATCCTCATCTACTTGATATTATAGCAACCTGCAGGACTATATTGTTCAGGATTTCAGGGGTAAGGATATGTGCCTACCAACTTTAGAAGAAGACTAACACCTATGATCCGTTGGGGCAATGGGACAACCTTAAATCTTTTGTGGCCGATGTACCTACTTCGACTCAAGAGGATGGTGTATATTGGGCATTGTAGAAAAATAATACTTTCTCGGTCAAATATATGTATAGAAACTCCTTAAGTTTTTCATACCAAACATGTGGGGCTTGCTTGAACGCTTTGTGGATTTTATAGAGCTCATCATTCTGGTGGGGATCAACGAAGCCCGATGCTTGTGCAACATATACCAAATCATATTTGGGACCATTAAGAAATGCGCTCTTGACATCCATTTGATATAACTCAAAATCATGGAAAGATGCATATGCAAGAAAAAGGTGAATGGACTCAAGATGGGCAACGGAGGCAAATGTCTCAACAAAATCTAGACCTTTCTGCTTGGGTGAAACCTTGTACCACTAACCTTGCCTTGTTCCTGATGACTTGCCCATGCTCACCTTGCTTGTTCTCGAAGATCCACTTGGTTCGAGTGATCTTATGACCTCTTCCTTTTACCCACTCCACAAAAGGCCACAACTTGCTACGGGTGAAGTTTTAGTTTTTCTTGCATTGCAACTACCCAGTCCAGGTCCTGCATGGCTTGTTGCTATTCTTTCTGATCGATCTATCCAAGAGTTCGTACTAAAATAACACCAAGTTATTCTTTCCGATCAATCTATCAAGAGTTCATACTAAAATAACACTAAGTTATTCTTTCCGATCGATCTATCAAGAGTTAGTACTAAAATAACATCAAAACAAATTCAGATTCATAATACTCCATCCAACACAAAGAACCTCAAAGAGTGCCCCAAGATTTCTACCGGAGAAATAAAAGACGAGAACGCGCATCAACCCCTATGCATAGATTACCCCAATGTCATCTCGGGAATCCGCGAGTTGAGTGCCAAAACACATATCAAGTGAATCAATATGACACCCCATTGTCACCACGGGTATTCATAGGAAGACATACATCAAGTGCTCTCAAATCCATAAAAGTATTCAATCCGATAAAACGAAATCTCAAATGCAAAACTCAATTCACAACAAGATAGAGGGGAAAACACCATATGATCTGACTATATTAACAAAGCCCGCGATACATCAAGATCGTGACATCTCAAGAACACGAGAGAGAGATTAAAGTCATAGCTACTGGTACAAACCCTCACCCCGAGGGTGGACTACTCCCTCCTCATTATGGTGGCCGCCGGGATGATGAAGATGGCCATCGGTGATGGTTTCCCCCTCCGGCGGAGTGTCGGATCGGGGTCTAGATTGGTTTTTCGTGGCTATAGAGGCTTGCGGCGGCGGAACTTCTGATCTAGGGTTATCTTTGGGGGTTTTAGAATATTTGGCAATTTATAGGGCGAAGAGGCGGTGCGGGAGGCCACTGAGGTGGGCACAACCCACCTGGGCGCGCCTGGGCCTCCAGGTGTGCCCTGGTGGTTTTGCCCCCTCGGGGCTCCCCTTTGGCACTTCTTTGGCCCACTGGGTGTCTTCTGGTCCAAAAAAAAATCTCCAAAAAGTTTCGCTGCATTTGGACTCCGTTTGTTATTGATTTTCTGCGATGTAAAAAACAAGCAAAAAACAACAACTGGCACTGCGCACTATGTCAATAGGTTAGTCCCAAAAAAATATATAAAGTTGCTATAAAATGATTGTAAAACATCCAAGAATGATAATATAACAGCATGAATACTTCATAAATTATAGATACGTTGGAGACGTATCAGCATCCTCAAGCTTAATTCCTACTCGTCCTCGAGTAGGTAAATGATAAAAGAAATAATTTATGAAGTGTGAATGTTAGCAAAGTGCATAAGTTTGATCAATGATAATTTCAACCACTTTTCCTAGCATCATAACATCAACTTTTCTCATAAAACTCATCATGTTAAAGTAGCACCCAATTCACATGTTAAGGTTCAAGCAATGAATTCTCTTGAAACTCAAGAACCTATATTCTTAGTCACCAAACAAGTGTGCAATTCAACTTATTCAATAGAGTCTAAGTAAGAGCTCCACATACTCAATCATTATATAGTCTTCCATGATTGCTAGTACTCAAAGCATACTCTTAGAACAAATGGCATCCATCGAACACAGAGAAAGATAGGGGCTTAATGTTTCGCCTCCCAACTCATTTATCATGGAGATAATTTTCAACAATAATAATTCATGATAAAAAATATTTGACTGGTCATATGTGCCTACATCTTTCCCCACCACATGATGCTTGCCAACTAGAGAATAATTGAGGTTGAAATGAGAATGCATACTATTGACTCTTTGCATAAAAGTAAATACTGAAAAGTAAAAGATAGGCCCTTCGCAGAGGTTGTCATGCGCTTTTTATTTGGATGCTCAAGCTCTTAATGCAAAGGAACGTCACATTATATTGCCCCTTATGATAGCAACCTTTATTACGCAGTCCGTCGCTTTTATTACTTTGCCGTCACAAGTTCATACAACGCTCAATTTTCCCTTACAATAAAAGATCAAACATCTTTAGGAGCAATTTTTATTGCTTTATGCATCGATGACAACTTACTTGAAGGATCTTATTCAATCCATAGGTAGGTATGATGGACACTCATGGCAAGAAACTAGGTTTAAGGGTTTTTGGATTGACAAGTAGTATCTCTACTTAGTACGAGTTTTTTGGCTAGCAAAAGATCCTAGGCAAACACCGCATGTTGGAGGATCCGTGACAATATAACTTCTATGCAAATATACACAGCCATAACTCATTACGTTGTCTTCCTTGTCCAACTTCAACTAATTTGCTCAAGTTTGAAAATAATTAATGGGTATTCACAATCATAGAAGATGTCCAAGATAATATATTTGTATGTGAAAGTTCTCTTCCTTATACTAATCATTCACAAATCGCTTGTATGACCAATATAGTGATTGTCAAGCTTTAAAATATTTCACTTTCTAAACCCAATGTGAAGCTACTACTAGGCATTATATGAACATATAATTTCAACTTCATGATATTCAATTCATTCAAAAATTTACTCATAGGATATAAGTAAAGCACAACAGTAAATGACAAACTACTCCAAAAAGATATAAGTGAAGATCAAGCGAGTAGTTAAGTAAAGGGGTAGCTAATTGAGGACTCTCTCTTATTTAAAAACTTTTAGATCTAAGTATTTTATTAAAACATCAAGTAAAACAAAACAAAATTACATTCCAAGAATAGCACAACTCATGTGAAGAAGCAAAAACTTAGGCTCAACCAATACTAACCGATAATTGTCGATGAAGAAAGGTGGGATGCCTACCGGGGCATCATCAAGCTTAGATGCTTGAGACTTCTTGAAATATTATCTTGGGGTGCCTTGGGCATCCCCAAGCTTTATCTTTTGCATCTCCTTAATTCCTTTTATATCACGGTTTCCCTAAATCTTAAAAACTTCATACACACAAAACTCAACAAGAACTCGTGAGATAAGTTAGTATAAATCAATGCAAAACCTTATCATTCTCTACTGTAGAAAATCACTAAAATTATTATTCAACATCGCATACTAAATACCTTTGCATATATAATACTCATATCATCAAATAGAATCATTAAACACGCAAATATATGCAAACATAACTGCAATCTGCCAAAACAGGACAGTTTATAATGGATGAAGAAGTATCCATAGTTATTTAACTCAAACAATTCTGAAAAATTTACCACACTGTAGAAAATTTATCATAGCTTATTGTGAAAAAAAATCAACATTTTATCACATTCTAACTTTTCTCGGGAATTTTTGCAACAACGACAAACTTTCTGTTTTGAAACAGCAACTCATGTACTTGCAAAATAAGCATGGCAAAGGCTACCCTTGCCACTTTTATTGAAATAAAAGTTGCAAAACATTATTATGAATAATAGCTATCAAATCCTAACAAAATAAAATGACGCTCCAAGCAAAACTCATATCATGTAATGAATAAAAATATAGCTCCAAGTGTGGTTACCGATATTGTTGGAGACGAAAGAGGGGATGCCTTCCGGGGCATCCCCAAGCTTAGTTGCTTGGATCTTCCTTGAATATCACCTTGGGGTGCCTTGGGCATCCCAGCTTAGGGTCTTTTCACTCCTTATTCTCCTCATATCGATATCTCACCCAAAACTTGAAAACTTCAATCACATAAAACTTAATGGAACTTCGTGAGATAGGTTAGTATGATAAAGACAAATCATTCACTTCGGTACAGTCAAAGACAAGATTCATAATTGTTCTCACACAATGCCTACTGTACCTTGTCATTTCCACAATTTATATTGAGCAATATAAGCCATAGAAACTAGATAACAAGCAAACTATGCATTGAAAACATAATATGTCAAAAACAGAAAGTGTGTAGTAATCTGTCCTCCAACCATACTTCTGTAACTCCAAAAATTCTGAAAAATTAGGAAAATGTAGAAAATTTGTATATAAATCATCTGTAAAAAATTCAGATCAAAAGCACGTTCCAGTGAATTTTTAAAATTCCTGGACTTAGTGCAAAAGTTTCTGTTTTTGCACAGAATCAAGTCAACTATCATCCACACTATCCCAAAGGCTTTACTTGGCACTTTATTGAAACAAAAGCTATAAAACATGATTAATATAGTAGTTTAATCATGTGAACGCACAAAAACAGTAGGGGTAAATGTTGGGTTGTCTCCCAAGAAGCGCTTTTGTTTAATGCATTTTTAGCTAGGCATGATGATTCCAATGATGCTCGCATAAAAGATAAGAATTGAAAAACAAAGAGAGCATCATGAAGCATATGACTAGCACATTTAAGCCCAACCCACTTCCTATGCATAGGGATTTTGTGAGCAAATAATTTATGGGAGAAAGAATCAACTAGCATAGGAAGGTAAAACAAGTAAAACTTCAAGATTTTCATCATAAAGAGAGGAAACTTGATATTATTGAGATACATAGAAGCATATATTCGTCTCTCATAATAATTTTCAGTAGCAACATGAACGAATTCAACAATATCCATCACATAAAGCATTCTTTTCATGATCCACAAGCATAGAAATTTTATTACTCTCCACATAAGCAAATTTAATCTCATGAATAGTAGTGGGAGCAAACTCAACAAAATAACTATCATGGGATTGAAAATTAAAATCATGATGACAAGTTTCATGGTTATCATTATTCTTTATAGCATACATGTCATCACCAGAATCATCATAGATAGCAACTTTGTTGTCATAGTCAATTGGAACCTCTTCCAAAATAGTGGATTCATCACTAAATAAAGTCATGACCTCTCCAAATCACCTTTCATAATTATCACAATAAGATTCAACACCCTCCAAAATAGTGGGATCATTAGTACATAGAGTCGACACTCTTCCAAACCCACTTCATCAATATAATCATCATAAATAGGAGGCATGCTTTCATCATAATAATTTTTCTCATCAAAACTTGGGGGTCAAAAAACATCATCTTCATTAAACATAGCATCCCCAAGCTTGTGGCTTTGCATATCACTAGCATCATGAATATTCAAAGAATTCACACTAGCAACATTGCAATCATACTCATCATTTATGCAAAACATTTTATTGAATTCTTCTTCTATCAAATGAGCACAATTTTCCTTTCCATCATTTTCAAGAAAGACATTATAAAGATGAAAAATATGAGACCACCTCAATTCCATTTTTGTAATTTTGTTTTTATAAACCAAACTAGTGATAAAACAAGAAACTAAAAGATTCAGTTGCAAGATCTAAAGATATACCTTCAAGCACTCACCTCCCCGGCAACGGCACCAGAAAAGAGCTTGATGTCTACTACGCAACTTTATTCTTGTAGACTCTTGTTGGGCCTCCAAGCGCAGAGTTTTGTAGGACAGTAACAATTTTCCCTCAAGTGGATGACCTAAGGTTTATCAATTCGTGGGAGGTGTAGGATGAAGATGGTCTCTCTCAAACAACCCTGCAACCAAATAATAAAAAGTCTCTTGTGTCCTCAACACACCAAATACAATAGTAATTTGTATAGGTGCACTAGTTCGGCGAAGAGATGGTGATAAAAGTGTAGTAATGATAGTAGATATTGATTTTTGTGATAGTGACAATAAAAAACAGCAAGTAGCATGTAAAAAAAGTGAGGACAAACGGTATTGCAATGCTTGAAAACAAGGCCTAGGGTCCGTACTTTCGCTAGTGCAATCTCTCAACAATGCTAATATAATTGGATCATATAACCATCCCTCAACGTGCGATGAAGAATCACTCCAAAGTTCCTATCTAGCGGAGAACATAAGAAGAAATTGTTTGTAGCTATTCTTTCTGATCGATCTATGCAAGAGTTCGTACTAAAGTAACACCAAGGTATTGTTTCCGATCGATCTATCAAGAGTACTAAAATAACACCAAGTTATTCTTTCCAATCGATCTATCAAGAGTTTGTACTAAAATAATACCAAAGCAAATTCAGATTCATAATATTCCATCCAACACAAAGAACCTCAAAGAGTGCCCCAAGATTTCTACCGGAGAAATAAAAGATGAGAACATGCATCGACCCCTATGCATAGATTACCCCAATGTCACCTCAGGAATCCGCGAGTTGAGTGCCAAAACACATGTCAAGTGAATCAATATGATACCCCATTATCACCAGGGGTATTCATAGCAAGACATACGTCAAGTGCTCTCAAATCCATAAAAGTATTCAATCCAATAAAACGAAATCTCTAAGGGAAAACTCAATTCACAACAAGATAGAGAGGGGAAAACACCATATGATCCGACTATATTAACAAAGCCCGCGATACATCAACATCGTGACATCTCAAGAACACGAGAGAGAGAGAGAGAGAGATTAAACACATAGCTACTGGTACAAACCCTCAGCCCCGAGGGTGGACTACTCCCTCCTCATCATGGTGGCCGCCGGGATGATGAAGATGGCCAACGGTGATGGTTTCCAATCCGGCGGAGTGTCGGAATGGGGTCTAGATTGGTTTTTCGTGGCTACAGAGGCTTGCGGTGGGGGAACTTCTGATCTAGGGTTATCTTCGGGGGTTTTGGAATTTTGGCAATTTATAGGGCGAAGAGGCGGTGTGGGAGGCCACCAAGGTTGGTGCTACTTCTTGAGCTTGCGTTGGTTTTTCCCTTGAATAGAAAAGGGTGATGCAGCAAAGTAGAGATAAGCATTTCCCTCGGTTTGAGAACCAAGGTATCAATCCAGTAGGAGACAATGCACAAATCACCAATACCTGCACAAACAATCAAACAACTAGCACCCAACGCGATAAAGGGGTTGTCAATCCCTTCATGGTTACTTGCAAAAGTGAGATCCGATAGAGATAGGTGAAACTAAACAAACGGTAAAGTAAATATTTTTGGTATTTTTGTTTTATAGATCAGAAAGTAAAAGATTGCAAAATAGTAGATTGGAAACTAATATTGTAGAAAGTAGACCCGGGGGCCATAGGTTTCACTAGAGGCTTCTCTCATGATAGCAAATAATACGGTGGGTGAACAAATTACTGCCGAGCAATTGATAGAAAAGCGCAAAGTTATGACGATATCTAAGGCAATGATTATGAAATATAGGCATCACGTTCGTGTCAAGTAGACCGAAACGATTCCGCATCTACTACTATTACTCCACACATTCACTGCTATCCAACATGCATCTAGAGTATTAAGTTCATAAAGAATGGAGTAACACCTTAAGTAAGATGACATGATGTAGAGGAATTAACTCAAGCAATATGATGAAAACCCCATCTTTTTATCCTCGATGGCAACAATACAATACGTGCCTTGCTGCCCCTACTGTCACTGGGAAAGGACACCACAAGATTGAACCCGAAGCTAAGCACTTCTCCCATTGCAAGAAAAACCAATCTAGTTGGCCAAACCAAACCGATAGTTCGAAGAGAATTACAAATATATCAAATCATGCATAAAAGAATTCAGAGAAGATTCAAATAATATTCATAGATAACCTGATCATAAATCCACAATTCATCGGATATTGGCAAACACACCGCAAAAAAGTATTACATCGGATAGATCTCCAAGAACATCAAGGAGAACATGGTATTGAGAATCAAAGAGAGAGAAGAAGCCATCTAGCTACTAGCTATGGACCCGTAGGTCTGTGGTAAACTACTCATGCTTCATCGGAAGGGCAATAATAGAGTTGTTGTAGAAGCCCTCTGTGATCGAATCCCCCTCAGGCAGGGTGCGGGAAAAGGTCCCTAGATGGGATCTCACGGGTACAGAAGGTCGCGGCGGTGGAAAAGTGTTTTCGTGGATGCCTCTGGTGGTTCCGGAATATATGTGAATATATAGGCGAAAGAATTAGGTTAGGAGGGTCACGGGAGGGGGCCCACAAGACAGGGGCGCACCCTCCACCCTTGTGGCTGCCTCGTGGCTCCTCTGACTTCATCTCCAAGTCTCCTGGGTGTCTTCTGGTCCAAGAAAAATCATCGCGAAGGTTTTATTCCATTTGGACTCCGTTTGGTATTCCTTTTCTGCGAAACTCAAAAACAAGGAAAAAAACATAAACTGGCACTAGGCTCTAGGTTAATATGTTAGTCCAAAAAATAATATAAAATAGCATATTAATGCATATAAAACATCCAAAATATATAATATAATAGCATGGAACAATAAAAAATTATAGATACGTTGGTGACACATCAAGCATCCCCAAGCTTAATTCCTGCTCGTCCTCGAGTAGGTACATGATAAAAAAGATAATTTTTGATGTGGAATGCTACCTATCATATCTATCCATGTAATTTTTCTTTATTGTGGCATGAATGTTCAGATCCATAAGATTCAAAACAAAAGTTTAATATTGACATAAAAACAATAATACTTCAAGCATACTAACAAGGCAATTATGTCTTCTCAAAATAACATGGCCAAAAAAAGCTTATCCCTACAAAATCATATAGTCTGGCTATGCTCCATCATCATCACACAAAATATTCAAATCATGCACAACCCCGTTGACAAGCCAAGCAATTGTTTCATACTTTTGATGTTCTCAAACTTTTTCAACTTTCACGCAATACATGAGCGTGAGCCATGGACATAGCACTATACGTGGAATAGAATATGGTGGTTGTGGAGAAGACAAAAAGATGGAGATAGTCTCACATCAACTAGGCGTATCAACGGGCTATGGAGATGCCCATCAATAGATATCAATGTGAGTGAGTAGGGATTGCCATGCAATAGATGCACTAGAGCTATAAGTTTATGAAAGCTCAAAAGAAAACTAAGTGGGTGTGCATCCAACTTGCTTGCTCATGAAGACCTAGGGGAATTTGAGGAAGCCCATCGTTGGAATATACAAGCCAAGTTATATAATGAAAAATCCCCACTAGCATATGAAAGTGACAACATAGGAGACTCTCTATCATGAAGATCATGGTGCTACTTTGAAGCACAAGTGTGGAAAAAAGGATAGTAACATTGCCCCTTCTCTCATTTTTTTGTTTGGCTTCTTTGGCCTTTCTCTTTTTTCTCCTCACATGGGACAATGCTCTAATAATGAAGATCATCACATTTTTATCTACTTACAACTCAAGAATTACAACTCGATACTTAGAACAAAATATGACTCTATATGAATGCCTCCAACGGTGTACCAGGATGTGCAATGAATCAAGAGTGACATGTATGAAAGAATTATGAATGGTGGCTTTGCCACAAATACGATGTCAACTACATGATCATGCAAAGCAATATGACAATGATGGAACGTGTCATAATAACGGAACGGTGGAAAGTTGCATGGCAATATATCTTGGAATGGCTATGGAAATGCCATAATAGGTAGGTATGGTGGTTGTTTTGAGGAAGGTATATGGTACCGGCGAAAGTTGCGCGGTACTAGAGAGGCTAGCAATGGTGGAAGGGTGAGAGTGCATATAATCCATGGACTCAACATTAGTCATAAAGAACTCACATACTTATTGCAAAAATCTATTAGTCATCCAAAAAAAGTACTACGCGCATGCTCCTAGGGGGATATATTGGTAGGAAAATACCATCGCTCGTCCCTGACCGCCACTCATAAGGAAGACAATCGATAAATAAATCATGCTTCGACTTCATCATATAACGGTTCACCATACATGCATGCTACGAGACTCACAAACCTTAACACAAGTATTTCTCAATTTCACAACTACTCACTAGCATGACTCTAATATCACCATCTTTATATCTCAAAACAATCATAATGAATCAAACTTCTCATAGTATTCAATGCACTTTATATGAAAGTTTTTATTATATCCCTCTTGGATGCCTATCATATTAGGACTAAATTCATAACGAAAGAAAATTACTATGCTGTTTAAAGACTCTAAAAATAATATAAGTGAAACATGCGAGTTCATTAATTTCTATAAAATAAAACCACCGCCGTGCTCTAAAAAGATATAAGTGAAGCACTAGAGCAAAATTGCCTAGCTCAAAAGATATAAGTGAAGCACATAGAGTATTCTAATAAATCACGATTCATCATTGATACGTCTCCAACGTATCTATAATTTATGAAGTGTTCATGCCATGTTTACAACAATTTTATATGGTTTTGGTATGATTTGCATGGAACTAACCCGGACTGACGTTGTTTTCAGCAGAACTACCGTGGTGTTGCTTTTTGTGCAGAAATGAAAGTTCTCCAAATGAGTTGAAACTTTTTGACGATTTTTTTGGAACAAAAGAGACCCTCGAAGCTTCATGGAAGGACCAGAAGGTGAAGGAGTAGGGCACAAGACACCGGGGTGTGCCTGGGCCCTTGTTCGTGCCCCGGTGGGTTGTGCTCACCTCGAGGGCCATCTTCGCGTGAAACCGACGCCAAAAAATCCTATAAATAGAGAAACCATCAGAAGTAACCCTAGATCAGAATTTCCGCCGCTGCAGGCCTCTATAGCCACTGAAAACCAATCTAGACCCCGTTCTGACACCCTGTCGGAGGGGGGAATCATCTCCGGTGGCCATCTTCATCATCCCGGAGGCCACCACGATGAGGAGGGAGTAGTCCACCCTCGGGGCTGAGGGTTTGTACCAGTAGCTATGTGTTTAATCTCTCTCTCTCTCTCGTGTTCTTGTGATGTCACTATCTTGATGTATCATGGGATTTGTTAATATAGTCGGATCATATGGTGTTTCCCCCTCTCTGTCTTGTTGTGATCAATTGAGTTTTCCCTTTGAGATTTCATTTTATCGGATTGAATACGTTTATGGATTTGAGAGCACTTGATATATGTCTTGCAAATACATACTCGTGGTGACAATGGGGTATCATATTGATTCACTTGATATATGTTTTGGCACTCAACTCGTGGATTCCCGAGGTGACATTGGGGTAATCTATGCATAGGGGTTGATGCACATTCTTGTCTTTGTTTCTCCAGTAGAAATCTTGGGGCACTCTTTGAGGTTCTTTGTGTTGGATTGAGTATTATGAATCTGAAATTATTTGGTTTTATTTTAGTACGAACTCTTGGATAGATCAATCGGGAAGAATAGCTTCGAGGTGGCTTCGTACCCTACAAATAGTTTCTTCTTATATTCTCCGCTAGATAGGAACATTGGAGTGATTCTTCATCGCACTTTGAGGGGTGTTTATATGATCCAATTATATTAGCATTGTTGGGAGATTTCACTAGCAAAAGTACTGACCCTAGGCCTCATTTTCAAGCATTGCAAATACCGTTTGTGCTTCGTTTTATCAATTGCCACCTTGCTGTTTTTTATTGTTACCATTACAAAATTCAATATCTACTATCCATATTACACTTGTATCACCATCTCTTCGCCGAACTAGTGCACCTATACAATTTACCATTGTATTTGGTGTGTTGGGGACACAAGAGACTTTTTACTATTTGGTTTCAGGGTTGTTTGAGAGAGGCCATCTTCATCCTACGCCTCCCACGGATTGATAAACCTTAGGTCATCCACGTGAGGGAAAATTGCTATTGTCCTACAAAACTCTGCGCTTGGAGGCCCAACACGTGTCTACAAGAATAAAGTTGCGTAGTAGACATCAAGCTCTTTTCTGGCATCGTTGCCAGGCAGGCTAGGTAAGCGACACTCACATCCCGTCAATGAAGCTCTTTTTTGGCGCCGTTGCTGGGGAGGTGAGTGCTTGAAGGTATATCTTTAGATCTTGCAATCGAATCTTTTAGGTTCTTGTTTTATCACTAGTTTGGTTTATAAAAAAAAATGGAATTGAGGTTGCATCATATTATTCATCTTTATAATGTATTTCGCGAAAATGATGGAAAGGAAAATTGTGCTCAATTGATAGAAGAAGAGTTCAATAGAATGTTTGGTATAAATGATGAGCATGATTGCAATGTTGTTAGTACGAATTCTTTGAATATCCATGATGCTAATGATATGCAAAGCCATAAGCTTGGGGATGCTATGTTTGATGAAGATGATATTTTTAGTCCCCCAAGATTTGATGTGCAAATTTCTTAGAATGATTGCATGCCTCCTATTTATGAGGATTATAATGATGAAAGTGGATTTGGAGAGGTCATGCCTTTATTTAGTGATCAATCCACCATTTTGGATGAGGCTTCAATTGACTATGATAACAAAGTTGCTATCTATGATGTTTATGGTGATGACATGTATGCTATAAAGAATTATGATAACCATGGAACTTGTCATCACAATTTTACTTTTCACTCTCATGATAGTTATTTTGTTGAGTTTGCTCCCACTACTATTGATGAGAAGAAATTTGCTTATGTGGAGAGTAATAAGTTTTCTATGCTTTTGTGTCATGAAAAGAATGCTTTATGTGATGGTTATATTGTTTAATTCATACATGATGCTACTGAAAATTATAATGAGAGAGGGACATATGCTTGTAGGTATTGCAATAATATTAAGTTTCCTCTCTTTATGTTGAAAGTTTTGAAGTATTGCTTGTTTCGCCTTCCTATGCTAGTTGATTCTTGTTCCCATAAGTTGTTTGCACACAAAATCCCTATGCATAGGAAGTGGGTTAGACTTAAATGTGCTTGCCATGTGATTCATGATGCTCTTGTTATGTTTCAATTCTTATCTTTTATGTGAGCATCATTGAAATCATCATGCCTAGCTAAAAGGCATTAAAGAAAAGCGCTTGTTGGGAGATAACCCAACACTTTACCTACTGTTTTTGTGTGTTCACATGATTAAGCTAGTCATGTTTTATAGCTTTTGTTTCAATAAAATGCCAAGTATGGGATAGTGTGGATGATAGTTGACTTGATTTTGTGCAAAAACAAAAACTTTTGCACCCAGTCCAGGAATTTCTAAAATTTACTGGAATGTGCTTTTGATCTGAATTTTTTACGGGTGATAGATATACAAATTCCCTACGTTGTCCTAGTTTTTCAGAATTTTTGGAGTAGCAGAAGTATGGTTGGAGTACAGATTACTACAGAATATTCTGTTTTTGATAGATTCTGTTTTCAATGCATAGTTTGCTTGTTTTCTAGTTTCTATGGCTTATATTGCTCAATATAAATTGTGGAAATGATATGCTACAGTAGGCATTGTGTGAGAACAATTATGAATGTTGTCTTTGACAGTACCGAAGTGAATGATTTGTCTTTATCATACTATCCTATCTCACGAAGTTCCGTTAAGTTTTGTGTGATTGAAGTTTCAAGTTTTGGGTGAAATGTCGATATGAGGAGAATAAGTAGTGACATGACCCTAAGCTTTGGGATGACCAAGGCACCCCCAAGGTAATATTAAAGGAATATCCAAGCAACTAAGATTGGGGATGCCCCGGAAGGCATCCCCTCTTTCGTCTCCAACATTATGGGTACCGTCACTCGGAGCTATATTTTCACATCATATTTTTTAGGATTTGCTTGCTATTATTTATAATAATGAGTTGCATCTTTTATTTCAATAAAAGTGGCAATGATAGCCTTTACTATGCTTATTTTGCAAGTCTACATGTTGCTGTTTGAAAACAGAAAGTTTATCACTGTTGCAAAAATTCTCTAGAAAATTCAGAATGTGATAAAATGTTGAAACTTTTTGCACAATAAGTTATCATAAATTCTACAGTGTGGTAATTTTTAGAATTTCTGGAGTTACATATGTATGAATGTTCTTGCATTCTTTACAGATTGTACTGTTTTGACAGATTGCTGTTATGTCTGCATTGTTTGCATATGTTTGCTTATTTAATGATTATATTTGAGGATAGGAGTATTAAATATGCAGAGGCATTTAGTATGCAATGTTGAATAATAATTTTAGTGATTTGCTACAGTAGAGAATGATAAGGTTTTTGCATTGGTTTATACTAACTTATCTCACGAGTTCTTGTTGAGTTTTGTGTGGATGAACTTTTTAAGATTAGGGAAACCGTGATATAAAAGGAATTAAGGAGACACAAAAACTCAAGATTAGGGATGCCCAAGGCATCCCAAGATAATATTTCAAGAAGTCTCAAGCATCTAAGCTTGGGGATTCCCCGGTAGGCATCCCACCTTTCTTCATCAACAATTATCGGTTAGTATCGGTTGATCCTAAGTTTTTGCCTCTTCACATGATGTGTGCTATTCTTGGAATTCATTTTTTGCTTGCTGTTTTAATAAAATACTTAGATCTGAAAGTTTTTAAATAAGAGAGAGAGTCCTCACATAGCTACCTATTTACTTAACTAACTCACTTGATCTTCACTCATATCTTTTTGGAGTAGTTTGTCTTTTGCTCTAGTGCTTCACTTATATCTTTTTGAGCATGATGTGCTTTAATATTTTTGAATAAATTCTCTCATGCTTCACTTATATGTTTTTGAGAGATGAAAACATTTAGCTCATGTTCTTCACTTAAATGTGTTTGAGCTTATCAAAAGCAACATATAAAAACTTTCATGAAGATCATTGGACAAAATAAACTTGATTCTTTTTAATAGTTTTGAGATATGATGATAGTGATATGTGAGTCATGTTGGTGAGTAATTATGCTTTAGTAAGAATATTGATGTTAATGTTTGTGATTCCCTGTGCAAGCACGAAAGTCAATAGTTATGCAATGAAATTACATCCTACTTGTGGTGCATTATTCGGTGTTAGTTATGCTTAATGCTCGCTTATGTTATTTTTCGTCTCTTGGTTGGTTGCTTCTCAATCTATTTTCTAGCCTCCACTTGTACTAAGTAGAAGTACTACTTGTGCATCCAAAATCCTTAAACCCAGTTTTGCCATATGAGTCCATCATACCTACCTATTATGCGGTATTCCCGTGCCGTTCTAAGCAAATTTGTATGTGCCATCTCTAAAATTTCAAAATAATTTCCTTTTTGTGTGCTCGTACCGCTCATGAAGCGACAGAGGGTGGTCAATATTTTCCATGCTAGATGTGCTATTCTCAAGATGGGTGTTTATTCACTTGTCATTGCACGAGAGTACGGCAAAGGTATTAGGGATGCCCAGTCCCGAAATGAAAAAGAAATTTCTTTATGTTGTCAAATAATAAATTCCTTGGAAAGTGTTGGTATGGAAGGCACCCGAGGATACGGCCAGCCATGGATTGTGAAAGATGGTGAAACTACTCGATCGTTTTCGTTGACAGGAAAAGCATGCCACCCAAAATGTTTTTATCTCTCTTTTTCGCTTTGAGCTCTGGCACCTCTACAAATCCCTACTTCCCTCTGCAAAGGGCCTATCTATTTACTTTATGTAATTTTTATTTTTATTTGAGTCTCCATCTTCTCTTATAAAGCACCAACTAAGGGGCACTATGATCGTACTTGAGCATTGGATGTAGCTAATATGTGAGTGTGTTTCATGAATGGACCAATGATTGAGCATGATGGGCTAGGGATAACTTTCTTTAGTGATATTTTGAAAGACATGGTTGCTTATTGATATGCTTGAGTATTGAAATCTTCATGTCAAAACTAGACTATTGCTTTGAACAAGATAAAAGTCCAAATGTCCATACTACAAAAGAAAAGAATATGTGATGAATATGATAGGTAGCTTTCCACAACATATTAAGAGAATCAGAATGGTGAAACATTTGCTAGATATGTTGGCACTAATTGCAGGAACGGTTCTCCTATGAAGAAAATCTGGGTTTCCAAAAGATGCCTTGAAAGTCTTCAGGTGAATGTCCTCATGACACCACCTGTGAGGAATAGGAACCCCAGATCAAATTCCTCACACGGACCAAATTCCTCACATGGGTCAAATTCCTCAAGAGGATCAAAGTCCTCATATGAACATCATCGTGCTAACAACTCTGTTTCGCAGGGAAGAGCCAAGGGCTATGAATATGAGCATTATTCTTCTAATCATTATGTTCATAAGTCCCCGAAGAATTTCTCTGCTTATTCATATGCTTACCCTAACTCCTCTTATGTGAAACGAAATGGATTGGCTTCTATGCCACCTTTCTCTTATGGAGCTTGCAGAGTGATGAACTCTTTGCCACCCCTTCAGATGTGGTTGGTGAAGAAAAAGAACTAATCTCTTCTGCAGGGTCAGGTCTCCAGAGGTACTTGAACATCTGAAGAATTTGCTGGAGACCTGAAGTATGCCTGAAAGGACGCAGGCTAATCATGAAGAAATGAACTTTCATTTCTCATGTCCTCATACTGCTTTATCTGTTCTATTGCTTGATGAAATTGATCTGATGAATTGATGTCATATTCTTCACTGATGAAGTATATGAGTTCGTAAGCTGCACTAATTCATCTGCAGGATGATCAACCCAAAGCCACTGAGTGGGTCCTCGATAGTGGATGTAAAAATCACATGACTGGTGACAAGAATCTATTGATTGATGCTCCCTTATAACCATCGCATGTGAAGCATATCATCTTTGCTGACAAAGGCAAAAGTCAAGTATTGGGTCTAGGTAAGGTTGCGATCACAAAGGATCGACACATGGGCAAAGTCATGCTTGTCGAGTCCTTAGGATACAACCTCATGTCTGTCTCAATGCTTTGTGATCTTGATATGGTAGTTGTCTTTGGCAAGTATCGTTGTGTTGTGGTTATGGAAGTTGACAATTCCAAAGTCTTCGAAGGCTTTAGGAGAGGAGACTTGTATATTGTTGATTTCTCTACAGGACCGCAACCAGCCGTGTGCCTACTTGCAAAAGCTTCAGAAGGATGGCTATGGCATCGACGACTTGGTCATGCAGGCATGAGGAATTTGCACACGCTTGCGAAGAAGAAGCATGTCATTGGCATTGAGAATGTCAAATTCCTCAAGGATCACCTATGTGGAGCTTGTGAAGCTGGAAAGATGACCAAGGCTAAGCATCTAGCGAAGACTATCATGACCACTACTCGACCATTCGAATTGCTTCACATGGACCTCTTTGGTCCTAACCATTACTCAGCTGTCACAAATGACGCATCTCTCTATGGGCTTGTTATTGTTGATGATTACTCTCGTTACACATGGGTACACATTGTTACTTACAAACATGAAGTGCAGGAAGTCTTCAAACGATTTTCCTCGAGGGCTTCAACCAACTTTGGTGTGAAGATCAAGCACATCAGAAGTGACAATGGAACTGAGTTCAATAATTCTGGTCTTGATGACTATCTTGATGAACTTGGTATTACTCATGAGTTATCTGCTCCTTACACTCCTCAGCAAAATGGCGTCGTGGAGCGCAAGAATAGAACTCTTGTTGAGATGGCTCGCACTATGCTTGATGAGTACAAGACGCCTCGTCACTTCTGGATTGAGGAAATTTATACTGCATGCCACATCATCAACAGGGTATATCTTCACAAATTCTTCAAGAAGACTGCCTATGAACTCCTCACTGACAAAAAACCCAATGTGAGTTATTTCAAAGTCTTCGGTGCTAAATGCTGGATTAGAGATCCTCATCACAATGCTAAATTTGCACCGAAAGCACATGAAGGTTTTATGCTTGGTTACGGAAAGGACTCGCACACCTACAGAGTCTTCAACACCGTTCTTCACAAGGTTGTTGAAACTGTAGATGTGCGGTTCGATGAAACTAATGGCTCGCAAAGAGAGCACCTACCCTCTGTGATAGATGAACCAGCACCTGAGGAAACTATCAAGTTCAAGGCTACTGAGGATGTCATTCCCACCGAAGAATCTGCTGGAGAATTCATTCCAGAACGTGAAGAACGTCGAGCTAATGCACCTGAAGAAAATGCTGAAGAAAATGGTGCTGAAGAAAATGCTGATCAAATTCCTCGACGACAACCTACTCATCCTCGCGTTGCAAAAGAAGTGCAAGTTGAAAAGATCATCGATGACATTGAAGCACCAGGTCATCTCACACGCTCAAAAGCTTCACATTTATCTAACTTTTGTGGGCACTATGCTTTTGTCTCTATCATAGAGCCCACTAAGGTAGATGAAGCATTTCTGGAGTCTGAGTGGATTCAGGCCATGCAAGAAGAATTACATCAGTTCGAACTCAACAACGTCTAGGAACTGGTTACACGTCCAGATCCTCGCAAGCACAATATCATTGGCACAAAGTGGATCTACCGCAACAAGCAAGATGAAAATGGCCTTGTGGTGAGGAATAAGGCATGGCTTGTAGCTCAAGGCTACACACAGGTTGAAGGAATTGATTTCGATGAAACTTTTGCTCCTGTTGCCAGACTTGAAGCTATTCGCATATTACTTGCTTATGCTAACCATCATGATATCACTTTATATCAAATGGATGTGAAAAGTGCATTCCTCAATGGTAAGCTTGAGGAAGAAGTATATGTTGCTCAACCCCCAGGTTTTGAAGATCCTAAGCATCCTGACAAAGTCTTCAGACTAAATAAGGCCCTTTATGGCCTCAAGCAGGCCCCTCGGGCGTGGTATGATACTTTGAAGGAATTCCTCATGAAGAAAGGCTTCAAACCCGGTTCACTCGACCCTACTCTTTTCACTAAATCATATGATGATGAATTGTTTGTATGCCAAATATATGTTGATGACATCATCTTTGGCTGTACTGACCAACGTTATAGTGATGAATTTGCCTATATGATGAGTGAAGAATATCAAATGTCTATGATGGGAGAGTTGAAATTCTTCTTAGGTCTTCAAATTCGTCAACAGCGCAATGGCATATTCATATCTCAGGAGAAATACCTCAAGGATGTACTGAGGAAATTCGGCATGCAAGATTGCAAAGGCGTCAAAATTCCTATGCCCACTAATGGACATCTGTGCACTGATGAAAATGGTATTGACTTCGATCGAAAGGTATACCGCTCCATGATTGGTTCTTTATTGTATTTATGTGCATCTAGGCCAGATATTATGCTTAGTGTTTGCATGTGTGCCCGATTTCAAGCTACACCGAAGGAATCACACCATAAGGCTGTGAAGCATATTCTTCGATATCTAGCTCACACACCAACACTAGGATTATGGTACCCCAAGGGCTCGGCTTTTGATCTCGTTGGATATTTTGACTCTGACTATGCTGGTGATCATGTGGATCGCAAGTCAACATCTGGTACATGTCATTTCCTCGGACGATCTTTGGTCTGTTGGTCCTCGAAGAAACAGAACTGCGTATCACTGTCTACTGCTGAAGCTGAGTACATTGCTGCTGGTTCTTGCTGTGCTCAATTGCTGTGGATGAAGCAAACCCTCAAGGACTACGGCGTCAACGTGAAGAATGTGCCTCTCTTCTGTGACAATGAGAGTGACATCAAGATTGCTCACAACCCAGTTCAGCAAAGACAAAGCACATTCAGATTCATCATCATTTTCTTCGCGATGATGTGTTGAAGGGCGACATTTCTATTGAGCATGTGAAGACTGAAGAACAGCTAGCCGATATCTTCACAAAGCCCTTGGATGAGAAGAGATTTAGCAAGTTGCGGTGTGAGCTAAATATCTTAGAATCTTTGAATGTTCTTTGAAAAGGACACTCATCCTAACACTTATGCAAAATTGATGACTTAGATGTGCAACACATGAAGAAACGTTTTTCTTCAATCAATGAAGAATAACACTCTAAGTGTGAAGAAATTAATGAAGAATTTGATTCTCAGAACCCTTCGACAATTGTATGCGGTGTCTGAAATCATCATTCTTATACGGTGGGTCACGCCACCACAAAAGTTGAAAATCTTCAATTTGAGTTTTTCCTCTGTTTTGAAATTCCTCAGTTGTTCATATTCTTCAACTTTGCAAAATCTTCACTATTTCCGTCGTTTCTCTTCATTGGCTATGAGTTTATGTCCTCTACAGCATTCACTTATGGCTAATTCTTCAAGTTGGTTTTTCTGCTAAGTGAATGTGATCGGACCCTTCCCCCTCTATGCTATACTCAACCCAATCTATTCACAAATTCTTCATGTGCGTTCTATTTGAAACTCATTCAAAATCTTCACTGCGTCCTTGTCAGCTGAAGAATTTGTGAACGGAACTTTTAACTTATGTTATCCAAATTTTTGGCTTTGCCGCTCAAACCGTTCCGCTTCCCACGATATACTTATCTTTTCACCCACGATCTAACACGATCTCCACTTCTCAGTACGTGGGTGACACATGTCATGCGAATGAGAAGGGTCAGGGGCACGTTCGTCCAATTTCTTCGAGCGAACCGTTTTTCACCGTGGCTATAAATACCCCCTCTCCCCTTCCTCACTTCTTTTACTCCGCTTGACCTCTCTCCAAGCTCGAGCTTCTCAAACCCTAGCGCCGCCGCTACATCATCGTCGCCAGTGAGGAAGAGCTTCACTTCCTCGACCTCGTCGCCGCCGTACTCACGCCGGCCGCGGAAATCTTCACTCCGCCGCCGCCGTAGCCGTCTTCCTCCGCCAAGTTAGGGCGTGGAAGATCTGCACAGACGAGCTTCACTTCTCCACATCCCAGTTCGTCGTGTTCTTCGTTCAGGGTAATTAAAAGTTACTTTTACTGCCCACTTTGATTCAAATGTTTACTACAAAATCTTCAAAGGTGTTTTTCTTCAAATTCTCACACACTAAACACCTCACATGTCATCTGCTCTTGATTTGTTTCTCTAAGCATCACTTTTCTTCAAGATTCCTCAATTGTGTGGATCTTCGATCTATACAACTCTGGAACCTAAGACAAAGAACGCTTAGTGAAATTCTTCAAGACTCATCTGGTCAAATTCCTCAAACTTGTTCTTATTGAAAAACCTTCTGAGAACGCATATGACCTCTCCAAATTCCTCGCAATTATACTCTGTTCACAGGTACTCATGTCCGCTGCTGAATCACTAGGTTCTCATCAACTTAACTCATTTGCAGCGTTCCTTGAAGAAAAGTTGCATACTTCTTCAGAGAGTTCAATTGTTCAAATTCCTCAACTAAAGAAAATGGCTAATGAAAAGAGGCCACAGAAAGGAGGAAAGAAGCCTGAGGTCAATACTGCCTTTGAAATCCCTGAGGACATTTATGCTGGATACTGCACACCCCCTGAGGAAGATAAAAATCAGCGCAAGGTGCGCATTCAGAGGATAGAAAGGAGATGGGCAAAAGAGTGGAGGGAGTACATGTATGTGACTCCAAAATACATGATGAAATTCGCTGTTACTCCTCCATGCTCAAGACCTCCATTGGCACCTGGCCAAGAGGCAGATCCCACTAGCATCAAGCGCGGTGAGGATTTTCCTGAAGAATGGGCCAAGCGCCAAGCCAAGTTGGCCAAACAGGCAAAAGATGCAGTGAGGAAATTCAACGAAGATTCCACTGCTGCTGCTGCTGAGGCCTCTGTACGGCCAAAGAAATCCATGGCAAAGAAGCCTGCGCACAAGCCAAGTGCCTCTTTGTCAATGCCCTCACGGCCAATTTCCTTAGCACAGCCCTCACGGCCAATTCCTCAAGCCGCTCCTGCTCCTCCAAAGTCCTTAGCTGCTCCAACAAAATCCTCAGCACCTGTGCATCTTGCCACGTGCCAAAGGACTACAGGCATCTCTATTGCCTCAGGAGCTTCAGCTAGTTCCTCAGCTGCACCAAAGTCTTCAACATGACCCTCTCTGCTGAAGACAAAGACAACTGCTGGACGAGGCTCTCGCCCAAGTCCTTAGAAGAAGCAGGTCGCCTTCCAAGTACCGTCTGATGAAGACGAAGCTGATGATGAAGAACTTGCTGAAATCATCAGAGACAGGCAAGTCAAGGCCGCTAGAGCCAAGGGCACAGAAGTGCCACTGCTTTTGGATCCAAAGCTGATCCTCGACTATATTGATCTTTGGCACAAGGACCCAAACACTCCTATGCCTGATTTCAAGTTGACACCTGGCCAAAGTCACATGCTGACCCATTTCATCAGTGAAAAAAAATGGAAATATGAGAAGGCCAGGCAACTCAAGAAAGCACAGTACAGGAAGGAGAAGTTCCTAAAGAACAACGTTGTCTCTATGACAACTGATGAACTTGTAAAGCTCCAGTCTGAAATCAAAGTCCTCAGCGATGATTTCAACGCTTACTATGCTGATTGGAAAGGAGCCAAGGTTAGGTTCGTCAATCTGACGAAGACACTCACTTCAAGTGCCGCTGCCCCTATGCATATTGAAGTCACTCCGGCTGAAGCATCTGCTCAGCAAACTGAAGAAACATGCCAGCACCGCTGATGACAATCAGGCTGCTGAAGATAATGTGAGTTCCAGGGCACCCACTAGCGGTGCGCCTAAAGAAAATGAAGAGGTCAGGGCAACTGCATCAGTTGTGCCTGAAGAAATTGCACCAAATTCCTCTGCTCCACCTGCGCCTACTCCAACTCCAATCCTTCCATCTGCATCTGATGTGAAGAAGACCAAGGCTGCAGAGTGTGCGGCTGTGAAGAAAAGGAAAGCATTAGCTTCTATAGATTCTTCTGCTCCGAGGAAAATGAAGCCTATGACCAGCTCTTTTGCAAACCTGATTGATGTTGTTCCAATCTCCATCATGCCATCAAAGGACCTTGTTCCTTTTGGTGGAGAATATGTGATCCCTAGCGGATCTAATGAAGAAACTCCTTCTGCTGCTACGTCAGAGCAGATGGATGAAGAAATTGAAGTGGATGAAATCCCTTCAACCCCAGTTGTTTCCTCGCATGTGCCTCAGTTTACTGCTGAAGAGGCCGACGTTGAAGAAATTGAAGATGAAGATGTGGACATTGGTTGTACCATACCTGTGATGAATGATGACTTTTGGGAAAGTCAGCACCCCAATTCTCCACTCTTCACTCCACTGCAGCAAATTCCTCAGTCCCCAGTCACTACAGTTCAAATGGGATCTGATGAAGCTCGTGAAGACATTCCAGCCGCTAGTGCTGAAGAAACTGAAAATGAAGAATTCAAGAACCAGGCTGCCACTGAAGAGGAACCAGAAATTTCTCAGCCTGAAGAACCTGAGATTGTGATTCCTGAGGTTGTGATGCAACTCACTGACACTCCTCTGCCCAAACCAAAGGATCCTTTCTCCAGGAAGCAAAAATTCAAGACTAATGCCTTCTTTGGCGAGCATGTATTCTTCACTGATTACAACCCTTATGACTCTGATCGCATAAGGAAGAGGCGTTTCTGGACTGCCAGCCAGGCAAATTTCTATTCCTCAGTGTTGTTCGACAAAGACAAAGTCTTCGATCATGAGCACATTCCTCACGTGGACATGGAATCTCTGCCGTGCTTCGTGCCAGTCCTCAGTGTTCTTCACGATGCTGGACTGTTAAATTTCTACACTGACATCTGTGATTGGAATGAAGAACTTATTCTTCAATTCCATGCAACGCTGCACATCACTGGAAATTCTGAAGATGTGAATTCATGGGTGCTAGACTGGATGTCTGAAAACACTCACTACAAGGCACCAGCTACTGAATTGCTTCGTGCCTTACCTCTCAGTCCGCCCCTTGAAGGTGCTTGTTGCGTCTACAATGAACCTGAGCTAACCGATCACTACATGCAAGTGCTGATGAAGCCTTTGAAGCCAGGTCAGACCTCAAGAACAAAATTCCTTGTGAAGGAATTGCTGTATGTGCCTCGGATTGTCTACCGCATTCTGACGAAGACATTGAGTCCAATCAAGGGCCACGACTCAAATGAAGAAGAAGTGAAGAATCTGCTTTTCAATATCATTCATGGCATTCCCATCAACATCCATGATTTCTTCATGAGGACTCTGGCTAATGTCGCCATGTCACCCTTTGAGTTGAAGCCTTATGCACCTTGGATTATGAGATTCATCAGGACAAGGTCTTCACTCAACTATAAAGCTGATACACTGAACCATTGCAGCTACTTGCCCCCAATTGAAGTCCTCAAACGGACATTTTCCTCAGCTGATGAAAAGGGCAAGGCTACTGCTGTAATTGATGAAGGCACTCGTCCATTGGATGGACAATTTCGCAAGGCTGCATCCTACTCCACCAATGATGACTCTGCCACCCATGACTCTGCCGCCAACGCACCCAAGCAAAATCCTCAAGGCACAGCACCCAGGGTGATGACTGACCGTGAGCTTCTCCTCAGTCTTCACCAGAAGGTTGATCGCAATCATAAATGGGTTAAGCGTCAGTTTGGTTCAATTCTTCACAACATGACTGCTACCCACAATGCAGTGAAGAAAAACCACTACTACCTTCATGAAATCCTCAACCGCACCTGGGCTGTTCTGTCTCAAGTCTATAGTGAAGAAGATCTGAAGACAATGGGTCTCAAGGACGATCTTGACTGGGTTGCACCTCCTCCGAAGAAGTACAAGAAGGTCAAGGTTCCTTCCTTGGTGGCCAGCTCCTATTCTTCATCACGTGACACTGATGAAAATGAAGATTTGGACGACACTGCGGCAGGCCCTACTCCAACAACCGACCCCAACAACGCTGATGCTCCTTCATCACCTTGATATTCTTCAGGGGCGTTAGTTCTCATTTTCGACCCTTTTGGTCATTTGATGACAAAGGGGGAGAAATTTGAGTTAGTCTACAAGCGGGTCTATTATATGGGCGTTTTTTCCTAAGTTACAACTCTCGTTCTTCTGATGACTTTGTTGGATCGAGTTGTAAACTTAAACTTTATGGTGACCTGATACTTTTGCTGTTTCTTCTGCATGCCTATTCCTCGTTAATGTTATTGCACGCATGCTGAATTACATCAGTCACCATATTTCATCATGCATTTCAAATTCTTCATATATTATGTCAAATGCGTGTATGAATTACAAGATATAGGGGGAGATCTCCATGATTCAACTCTTCAAGTGTGCATTGCTTCAAAAGCAAATTCCTCACTATGCACATCTTCAGGGGGAGTTCTTCTATATCTTGCAATCAAATTCCTCAATATCAGTATTTACACTTCATATGTTTATCCCCGTTGAAAACTTAACCTATATTGTCATCAATCACCAAAAAGGGGGAGATTGTAAGTGCATCTAGTGCCCCTTAGTGATTTTGGTGTATTGAAGACTTATAGGTTAAGGGACTAATGCGTTTGTGAGTGTACACAGATCTATAAGTCTATGAGGAGTTTGATAATTACAGTGAAAGTCGACCCCTAAAAATGAAGTTCTTCGACTGAAGACTTTGGATTTCTGAAGACTTTCTGAAGACTTTGAAAGTGAAGAAATTGGTGTGACCTTGAAGACTTGGTATTCATTTGAGGAATATGAAGCGTGAAGACTTTTGTTTTCGTAGTTTCATTTTCTCTTTCTTGAGTCATAGGAAACACCGTACTGTTAAAGGGGGTCGAGGAAATACTAAGGAAAAATTTCCATGTGATGCTCAACTCAAATCCTACACCTACCAATCCCTTCGAGTGAAGCCATTGGAAATCTCATACAGTTCAGTCATATTATTCAGTGACAGAGATGAAGTTCTTCTGGTCTCTGAGGAATTTGTTCTGACCGAGGAGTTAGGAATTCGCCAGTGCGGATTGCCTACACAGTGAGGAACATGATAGCCCTGAGGAATTTGAACCTCAAATTTCCGACCGTTGCTGTGCAATGCGCCTGCTGTCCCAAAATATCTACCCACCTAACGGTCATATCATTGAAGGGCATTTATGTCTTATCATGCGGGCTGCTCCCTAGGCTATAAATAGCCGCCCCCTACAACCACTAGCTGGCTGGCTGCTCTGAGAGAAACTGACACTTGTCATTTGAGAGCGTCCCATCCTCCGAGGACTTTGAGCAAAAATCATCAAGTGAGGAAAAACCCAAACCCAAACACCTACAAAACCAAAGTGATTGAGCATCACTGAAGAGATTGATCCTGCGTGGATCCGATGCTTGTTACCTTTGAAGACTGTGCTTCTTCCAGATGGTTAGGCGTCATGGTCTAGAGCATCCAAGAGGAAATTGTGGATCGCCGAGTGACCGAGTTTGTGAAGGTTCGGAAGTCACCTGAAGACTTACCATGAGTGATTGGACGAGGTCTGTGTGACCTTAGTTCAAGGAGAATACAGTGAGGACTGTGTGTCCGGGACTGGGTGTCCTCAGGTTTAAATACCTAGCCACTCCAACCAGATGTACAACTGAGACAGCAGTTGGAACTGGTCTACCAAATCATTGTCTTCACCAAGCTTACTGGTTCTATTTCCTCAACTCTTTCATTTCCTCATTCCTGTGTTGTGCAATTGTTCATATCTGTGTTTGAAGACTTTGACTGAAGACTTTCTCAATTTCCTCAGTTCAATTTCCTCAGTCTGTTTGTCTTCATCCTGTGTTATCCTGTGTTTACCCTTTCTGTACTCTGTGCTTGTTTTCATTTCATCATGATGACTATGCTTGTGCTCTCCTATGCATACTTGTGAGTACTTATTCCGCTGCAAGTAGTTCTTCGCTAAGGAATTCCCTCACCCACAAATTCCTCAGTGAAGAATTTACAAAAATCGCCTATGCACCCCCCCTCTCGTCGATATAACGCAATTTCAGCACTCCTCCTGCACGGTGGCAGCCGTGATACTTGTTTTTGTTATTAGATCATCTCCTTCACGTAAGAAAGAACCAATTTGAACATATGAACTGCTCGAGCACTGTAATTTTGGTCAAAAATATTTTCCATTATCCGAAGTGTCGCAGATCCGGAGTTCTAGCATCAATCTGTGAAACGTGTTTGCTTCAACACTTAGTAGAATTCACTTTTGATAGATTTTGGATACCATTGCTATCATGGCGGCTTACATCATCGGTTTATAACTATCCATATATCATTAGGCCCCATTTAAGTCGCCAATCTGAATATACTACAATGTTTAACTCCGGCTTAACGAATCAACTTAAACTGGCAAATTTTCTTTCTTTTAGGTTTCTTCCTTCACAAAGCCGAAAACAGTCACTTCATGCAATTGGTTCCCTCTATTGTCACTGAAGGTACGCTCAAAGATTATGTCAAAATTGGCTATTTACCAGCCAAGAATGTCCTGCATTAGCGCGCCCCCAAGCCAAGCGAAGTGAGACCTCAACCCAAAGATGATGAGGACATTGTTTTTACTGATCACATGAGCCGGGGCTTCTCACCGCCCGGTTCTAAAAATTTTCGAGACGTTCTGCACTTCTTTCAACTCCATCCTCAAGACATCAGACCCAATTCCGTGTCAAACATCCGCAATTTTCATGTTTTCTGTGAAGTGTAGCTTCAAGAAGAACCCAGTGTTGAACTCTTCAAGAAATATTTTTATCTGAATCGACAAAATGAGTGCACCAATGGACCCAGCTTAGAACTTGGCGGGGTCTCGATTCAACGTAGAAGTGACGCTATCTTCCCCTATGATCGCCTGCCGAGTCACCCCAAAGACTGGAACCAAACATGGTTCTATTGCAAAGATACTTCTCCACTGATAAAAATCCACTGCCGGGTTATCGTGCTGAACGGCTTAACCCAAAACATCATCTTCCTGAAAAACTCACCACTGTCGAACGTGCAAAGCTTGCACCTACTTTTGAAAAGGTCAAAGCCCTCCTGGGAAATGGGTTAACCGGTATTGACTTGGTTCGGTGTTGGGTGTCTTGGCGAATCATACCATTGAGCCGCCGATCCGGCTTAATGTGCACTTACACGGGTGGTGCAAAAGATCCAATTCGCTGCAGCTCCGTGTGCCTAACTGATGATGCCATCAGTGAAATGACCAAAACCCTTCTGAATGAGAGCCTGGGAAGCTGCAGTAAAGTGGGGCTAAACCCTTTCTGCAAACTGAACCCGCCACCAGATGTGAGTCTCTAAATTACTTACTTCACCTTACTACTCAAATATTCCATTAACTTAACTTTGATAAATTTCACATGCTGAATCTGATTTCTGGAAAAAGGACTATGATCACGAAGCTGCCAAGAGGGCCAGGGTCAAAACGAAAGCCATCAAGAAAGTCACCAAGAAGAATAAGAAAAAATTAGCTACTTCTGAGCTGCTTGAACTGGACGACAGTTCTGAGTCGGAGGTAGCCCTTGATTCCCTTGGCTCCTTTTTCAACAATCTTATTGACTCTGATTATCATCAAGATGACGCGGGGGCCAGTCAAGCGGTCAAAGAAGAGGTAATGATTATTTCCTCCGACTCGGAGCCTTTGCTAAGACAAAAAATTTGACGGGTAACCCGGAAAGTAAGCTTTTCACACCCCTTAGCTCATTTGGATCCTCACTTTCTTTTGAAGCAACAGCAGCACGAGAACTGGCGACAAACTCATAACAGTGGAGGTGAAGAGTTATCCTCCGGTTTACCAAATACTCTAGCTCCGCGCAAACGTCGAAACGAGGTCCTTCCAGATTTAAAATCCTTTTATCCACTGGAGGGTCATATTTGCCAGCCACTTAACTCTTCCGATTCAAATTATGAAGAGGCTTCTCGCTCTTCCTCCGGCGACTCATCACAGACCCAGCTGCCAGCTTTCAAAACTGCCCCTGGGTAACAACAGTTACTTTTTATTCTCTACCTCCTTATGCTCTTATACTTTTACTGACTTGCCATGTCCCGTGCAGTGGACAAGCAAAGCCTAGCAAGAAGGCAAAGGTGACCAAGCCGATTGAAGATCCTAAAGTCCATGAACCGGACCCGCAAGTCCCCGCATGAGACGCTTCTGAAAAACAGCCGGAAGAACCTGCCCATGATGTCCCGCCGGAGATTCCTGATCTTTTCCATGACCACACAAATATCAATCCTTTGAACACCGAATCATCAAACCCACTTAAACCGTCAAAAGAGCATAGTGAAGATGTTATGATCACTGGCACCAGCTTCAAAGAACCGGGACATCCTACCGTCTTGGCCAAGCACTCCGCCAAAGAAGAATTCGTTGAAAGGCGGAAAGTGAGATTTGACATTGCTGATTATTCTCAACTAAGCGTCAGTGAAGTATTCGCTGGTTATCTCAACCAAGTTCATACCAGCCGCGATCTTGAGATTGACATGGTGAAACAGATGCACCAGAAATATGAGGTATGAATTCCGGCTTAAATAATTTATGCATATCCTGTCAGCCCCCAAGTCTACTGTATATAATAGAATAGAATATGTTGTAGACTTAGAATAGCAATGAGTATAAAATATATTTGATAAAAGATCCCTCAAAAAGCCGTCTTTCACTTTCAGAATTAAACCGGACTTTAATGATCAACATTGCATCTGTAGCCCCCAAGGGCCGGTTTAATCAGCATGAATGAACCGGTACTTATTATTGTGTAAAGATCAAAACTTACTTGTGTAGCCCCCATGAGCCGGCTATGATTGTTTGTGGCATAACCGGGTCATCATAAAGTAGTAATGAGACGCGAGCAAATATGCATTAGCCCCCAAGTGCCAAGCACTCTTGCTTGCAAAGTGCTTGGGACTTAGTCATATAAGCTGTTGTATGACGAATTTTTCGGTAGGCATTAGCCCCCAAGTGCCAAGTGTTGTTGCTTGCAAAAGGCTTGGGACTTATATTCCTGTAACCCGGATATGAATGTGATTGCAAATCTGTGCTTGTACAGAACGCCACTTCTCAACTTCAATCACAATTGGCTGATGCAAAGACCCGTCTGGAGAATCAAGAATCTGAGACCCGGAAAGCCGATTCAAAATTCCAATTTAGTGTGGCTGAAACAGAAAAGCTGAAGACTGGTTTTGAGGCTGAAAGAAATGCCTAGGCCGAAGAGAAAACTGCCTTGATGCAGCAGGCTGAAAAGGCAGAGGCGGCTCTTCAAGAGATGACGACTGAGCTTACCGGTTTAAAACACCGTGTATCCCAGATGGTTTCTGCTATCTTTGGTGGGTCGCCTTGCTAGCATCAAAATTGAATCTTTTCCTTGATGGTATAAATCGCCTCTAACCAACCCATAATTATTACTCAGGTCCCAGGAGCAGCAATCTTAGCCAAGAAATACTTGTGAAGCTCAAGGCTGTTTATACACTTGTAGAACAGCTATACACTGGAACTCAGCGCACACTGGCCACGATTTCTCCGACTAACCAAGCACCTACTCTCTTGAGTGATGTCTTGAAAAAACTCTCTATTCTGCCTGCTAGGATTGACGAGATGAAGCGGTCATCTGCAAGAGCCGGTGCCATGACAGCTTTAAGCCGGGCCAAAGCATGGTTACCAGAGCTAGACCCGGCTGAGATAGCTACTGGATATCCAAGATTGAAAGAAGACGACACTTCATTTGACCAAAAGGACTTTGCTGCCTGTGTGAAAGAAATACGTCCTCTGGCAACTCTGATTGCTGATGAGACAAATCTGTCAAAATACCAGCCGGGTTATGATGCAGAAAATCAGAAGATGCCCACGTCGGCTTATAAAGTGATGGATCTAATTCCCCCAATCCGTAAGCATACTTTTGCCCCTAAAGTTTATCCGTCCAACCTTATAGATGATGAAGCTGAATTCCATGCCTTATGTGGCATTGATTGGTCATCACCAAACTTCCAGATGGCGGAGGAGGACGAAGAACCAGAGAAGGATGATCACTACCTCTTGAGCACTACGTTGGTTTTCCCTTGAAGAGGAAAGGGTGATGCAGCAAAGTAGCGTAAGTATTTCCCTCGGTTTTTGAGAACCAAGGTATCAATCCAGTAGGAGGCCACACTCAAGTCCCTCGCACCTACACAAACAAATAAAAACCTCGCAACCAACGCAATAAAGGGGTTGTCAATCCCTTCACGGTCACTTACGAAAGTGAGATCTGATAGATATGATAAGATAATATTTTTGGTATATTTATAATAAAGATGCATAAGTAAAATAAAAAGGCAATAAAAATAACTAAGTGTTGGAAGATTAATATGATGGAAAATAGACCCGGGGGCCATAGGTTTCACTAGTGGCTTCTCTCAAGAGCGCACAAGTATTACGGTGGGTGAACAAATTACTGTTGAGCAATTGATAGAATTGAGCATAGTTATGAGAATATCTAGGTATGATCATGTATATAGGCATCACGTCCGTGACAAGTAGACCGACTCCTGCCTGCATCTACTACTATTACTCCAGACATCGACCGCTATCCAGCATGCATCTAGATTATTAAGTTCATAAGAACGGAGTAACGCTTTAAGCAAGATGACATGATGTAGAGGGATAAATTCATACAATATGATATAAACCCCATCTTGTTATCCTTGATGGCAACAATACAATACGTGCCTTGCTGCCCCTACTGTCATTGGGAAAGGACACCGCAAGATTGAACCCAAAGCTAAGCACTTCTCCCATTGCAAGAAAGATCAATCTAGTAGGCCAAACCAAACTGATAATTCGAAGAGACTTGCAAAGATAACCAATCATACATAAAAGAATTCGGAGAAGATTCAAATATTGTTCATAGATAAACTTGATTATAAACCCACAATTCATCGGTCTCAACAAACACACCACAAAAGATTACATTGAATAGATCTCCACGAGAATCGTGGAGAACTTTGTATTGAGATCCAAAGAGAGAGAAGAAGCCATCTAGCTAATAACTATGGACCCGAAGGTCTGAGGTAAACTACTCACACATCATCGGAGAGGCTATGGTGTTGATGTAGAAGCCCTCAGTGATCAATGCCCCCTCCGGCAGGACGCCGGAAAAGGCCCCAAGATGGGATCTCATGGGTACAGAAGGTTGCGGCGGTGGAATTAGGTTTTCGTGGATGCCTCTATTGGTTTGGGGTACGTAGGTATATATAGGAGGAAGAAGTACGTCGGTGGAGAAACATGGGGCCCACGAGGGTGGAGGGCGCGCCCAGGGGGGTAGGCACGCCCCCTGCCTCGTGCTCTCCTGGTTGCTTTCTTGACGTAGGGTCCAAGTCCTGTGGATCACGTTTGTTCTGAAAATCACGTTCCCGAAGGTTTCATTCCGTTTGGACTCCGTTTGATATTCTTTTTCTGCGAAACTCTGAAATAGGCAAAAAAACAGCAATTTGGGCTGGGCCTCCGGTCAATAGGTTAGTCCCAAAAATAATATAAAAGTGTATAACAAAGCCCATTAATCATCCAAAACAGAATATAATATAGCATGAAGCAATCAAAAATTATAGATACATTGGAGACGTATCAAGCATCCCCAAGCTTAATTCCTGCTCGTCCTCGAGTAGGTAAATGATAAAAACATAATTTTTGATGCGGAATGCTATTTGGCATAATTTTTTAATGTAACCCTCTTAATTGTGGTATGAATATCAGATCCGAAAGATTCAAGATAAAAGTTTAATATTGACATAAAAGCAACAATACTTCAAGCATAGTAACTAAGTAATTATGTCTTATCAAAATAACATGGCCAAAGAAAGTTCATCCCTACAAAATCACATAGTTTAGTCATGCTCCATTTTCGTCACACAAGAATGCTCTCATCATGCACAACACCGATGACAAGCCAAGCAATTGTTTCATACTTTAGTAATCTCAAACTTTTTCAACCTTCACGCAATACATGAGCGTGAGCCATGGATATAGCACTATGGGTGGAATAGAATATAATGACGGGGGTTATGTGGAGAAGACAAAAAAGGAGAAAGTCTCACATCAACGGGCTATGGGGATGCCCATCGATTGATGTTAATGCAAGGAGTAGGGATTGCCATGCAACGGATGCACTAGAGCTATAAATGCATAAAATCTCAACAAAAGAAACTAAGTGGGTGTGCATCCAACTTGCTTGCTCACGAAGACCTAGGGCATTTGAGGAAGCGCATTGTTGGAATATACAAGCCAAGTTCTATAATGAGAAATTCCCACAAGTATATGAAAGTGACAAAACAAGAGACTCTCTATCATGAAAATCATGGTGCTACTTTGAAGCACAAGTGTGGAAAAAGGATAGTAGCATTGTCTCTTTATATATGTATATATATATATATTTGGGCCTTCCTTTTTTTATTTGGCCTTTCTCTTTTTTATTGGGACAATGCTCTATGAATGATGATCATCACACTTCTATTTATTTACAACTCAATGATTACAACTCGATACTAGAACAAGGTATGACTCTATATGAATGCTTTCGGCGGTATACCGGGATAGGCAATGAATCAAGAGTGACATGTATGAAAAATTATGAACGGTGGCTTTGCCACAAATACGATGTCAACTACATGATCATGCAAAGCAATATGACAATGATGAACGTGTCATGATAAACGGAACGGTGGAAAGTTGCATGGCAATATATCTCGGAATGGCTATGGAAATGCCATAATAGGTAGGTATGGTGGCTATTTTGAGGAAGATATAATGAGGTTTATGTGTGATAGAGCGTATCATATCACGGGGTTTGGATGCACCGGTGAAGTTTCCACCAACTCTCAATGTGAGAAAGGGAAATGCACGGTACCGAAGAGGCTAGCAATGATGGAAGGGTAAGAGTGCGTATAATTCATGGACTCAACATTAGTCATAAAGAACTCCCATAATTATTGCAAAAATCTACAAGTCATCAAAAACCAAACACTACGCGCATGCTCCTAGGGGGATAGATTGGTAGGAAAAGACCATCGCTCGTCCCCGACCGCCACTCATAAGGAAGACAATCAAATAACACCTCATGTTTCAAATTTGTTACATAACGTTTACCATACGTGCATGCTACGGGACTTGCAACCTTCAACACAAGTATTTCTCAATTTCACAACTACTCAACTAGCACAACTTTAATATTACTACCTCCATATCTCAAAACAATCATCAAGTATCAAACTTCTCTTAGTATTCAACACACTCATAAGAAAGTTTTTACTAGTTTTGAATACTTAGCATATTAGGATTAATTTCCCTATTTAAGCAAATTACCATGCTGTTTAAGACTCTCAAAATAATATAAGTGAAGCATGAGAGAATAATAGTTTCTATAAAAAAAACCACCGCCGTGCTCTAAAAGATATAAGTGAAGCACTAGAGCAAAAACTATATAGCTCAAAAGATATAAGCGAAGCACATAGAGTATTCTAATAAATTCCGAATCATGTGTGTCTCTCTCAAAATGTATGTACAGAAAATATGATTGTGGTAAAGTAAAAAGCAAGACTCAAATAATACAAGATGCTCCAAGCAAAACACATATCATGTGGTGAATAAAAATATAGCTCCAAGTAAAGTTACCGATGGAAGTAGACGAAAGAGGGGATGCCTTCCGGGGCATCCCCAAGCTTTGGCTTTTTGGTGTCCTTAGATTATCTTGGGGTGCCATGGGCATCCCCAAGCTTAGGCTCTTGCCACTCCTTGTTCCATAATCCATCAAAGTTTTTTACCCAAAACTTGAAAACTTCACAACACAAAACTTAACAGAAAATCTCGTGAGCTCCATTAGCGAAAGAAAACAAAACACCACTTCAAGATACTGTAATGAACTCATTATTTATTTATATTGGTGTTAATCCTACTGTATTCCAAATTCTCTATGGTTTATAAACTATTTTACTAGCCATAGATTCATCAAAATAAGCAAACAACACAGGAAAAACAGAATCTGTCAAAAACAGAACAGTCTGTAGTAATCTGTAACTAACGCAAACTTATGGAACTCCAAAACATCTACCAAAATAGGACGACCTAGAATTTTTTTTTATTGATCTGCTGCAATTGGAATCAATATTTTATCACGTTCTGGTGATTTTTAACAATTGTTTTCGTGAACAGAAAGTTTCTGGAATTTTCAGCAAGATCAAATAACTATCATCCAAGAAGATCCTATAGGTTTAACTTGGCACAAACACTAATTAAAACATAAAAACAAATCTAACCAGAGGCTAGATCAAATATTTATTCCTAAACAGAAGCAAAAAGCAAAACACTAAAAATAAAATTGGGTTGCCTCCCAACAAGCGCTATCGTTTAACGCCCCTAGCTAGGCATAAAAGTACGGATAGATCTAGGTATTGCCATCTTTGGTAGGTAATTCTTCAATAAGACACCTATCACCCTTAGGAGTTTCTTTATTTCTATTAATTATCAAACTTCTAGGCACAAAATCGAAAAAATCATTTACAACAAATGGTTCCTTCATGATAGCAAAGAGATTGGGGTGAACACCTATTGATTTGAGATCCGCAATTTCCTTATTAGAGGATTCACCCTTATTTTTAGGAACATACATAAGATTGGCAATTTTAGTAGGAGGACTTGGAGTATTCTTTATGAAATAAAAAGCGGTCCCCAAGTTGGTAATGATACCCTCAAGTTTATCGATTCTAGTGGAATCCTGATTTATTCTTTCATTAACTATGGGTTCCTTTTCCTTAATATTTTTCAAAGTGACTCCTACTTTAGAACCATATTGGGTAATTTGGTTGTGGATCTTTTTATCCAAATTTTCAATTAACTCTACGGTAGCAACTTTATTTTCAATAATTTCAAGTCTTTGCATTACATGCTCCAATGTTAACATAGTTCCATTAACCAAGAGAGGTGGAGAGCCAAATAAATCTGTCATAGTATTGTAAGAATCAAAAGTATGGCTACCCAAGAAATTCCCTCCGGTAATGGTATCGAGAATATATCTATTCCAAGGCGTGACGCCTACATAAAAGTTACGAAGAAGAACGGAAGTAGATTGCTTTCTAGCAGATTTATTTTGAGCGTTGCAAATTCTATACCAAGCATCTTTTAAATTTCTCCATCCCTTTGTCTAAAATTGATAACTTCGTTCTCAGGAGACAAAGGAGTAGATAAAGGACTAGCCATTACGACAAAGCGAGCGGTAAAGAGGCGAAAGGAAAGAGAGGGCGAATAAAACGGCAAGGGTGAAGTGGGGGAGAGGAAAACGAGAGGCAAAATGCAAATAATGTAATGCGGGAGATAAGAGTTTGTGATGGGTACTTGGTATGTTGACTTTTGCGTAGACTCCCCGGCAACAGCGCCAGAAATGGCTTGTTGTCGAGAAATCAAATCTTGACTTGACTTGGCGCGAATCTCCCCGGCAACGGCGCCAGAAATCCTTCTTGCTACCTCTTGAGCACTGCGTTGGTTTTCCCTTGAAGAGGAAAGGGTGATGCAGCAAAGTAGCGTAAGTATTTCCCTCCGTTTTTTAGAACCAAGGTATCAATCCAGTAGGAGGCCACGCTCAAGTCCCTCGCACCTACACAAACAAATAAAAATCTCGCAACCAACGCAATAAAGGGGTTGTCAATCCCTTCACGGTCACTTGCAAAAGTGAGATCTGATAGATATGATAAGATAATATTTTTGGTATTTTATAATAAAGATGCAAAGTAAAATAAAAGGCAATAAAAATAACTAAGTGTTGGAAGATTAATATGATGGAAAATAGACCCAGGGGCCATAGGTTTCACTAGTGGCTTCTCTCAAGAGCGCATAAGTATACGGTGGGTGAACAAAATACTGTTGAGCAATTGATAGAATTGAGCATAGTTATGAGAATATCTAGGTATGATCATGTATATAGGCATCATGTCCGTGACAAGTAGACCGACTCCTGCCTGCATCTACTACTATTACTCCACACATCGACCGCTATCCAGCATGCATCTAGAGTATTAAGTTCATAAGAACGGAGTAACGCTTTAAGCAAGATGACATGATGTAGAGGGATAAATTCATGCAATATGATATAAACCCCATCTTGTTATCCTCGATGGCAACAGTACAATACGTGCCTTGCTGCCCCTACTGTCACTGGGAAAGGACACCGCAAGATTGAACCCAAAGCTAAGCACTTCTCATAAAAGTGTATAACAAAGCCCATTAATCATCCAAAACAGAATATAATATAGCATGAAGCAATCAAAAATTATAGATACGTTGGAGACGTATCAATGATCCAGAAGCTTCAAGTCGTCAAGTCTAAGAAGATTGATCTGCTGGGCAGTTCAAATATTTGAACTTATGAAAACACTTGATCTTTTTGGCTCACTGAGTCATGTAATAGGCCAGTGAAACTTTGATCTGTCGTGCCATCGTGCACGTTTTTGTTTTGTGCAACACTGTTTGATCCGCCATTTGAAAAGCTACCATTTTATGCTTATGATGACGTCGATTTATGCAGATGAGATTTAGCATTACCCTGCACACAAGTAGATTACAATTGCCCTGGTGGTTTACCGCAGGCTGGTCATAATACCCCATATAAAACCACTGGTGACTAAAACAGTTCATAAACAGGGCCGGTTTAATCTTGATTAAATAAAAAAAATTATACCTGTGATATGTGATTAAAAACCGTCGGCTTACCATACCAATGCAGTAAGGGTGATAACCCAAAACTTGAACATAACGCTTCCCAGCATAAAATCATCATACCCCTGGCGACTTATAATCTTAAAGCCAGGCTGGGTTAATAAACTCCGGATGTGCTCAGATATGAGCCATAAAGATGAAGGCTACATGGCCTAAATTGTCTCAAGCCATATGTTAATATGTCAGAAATATATGAATCCCAAAAAATGCTCAGAAAAAGATATTGGATCAAAATCGAGAAAACGAGGCTTTCCTAGGCCGCCAAGCCTAAAGCTCCGAGGCTTTCATGGGCCGCCAAGCCACTGAGTTAACCTTTTACACTTTGCGAAACTGGCCTCACATGACCGCCGTTTTAACCTTGACAAGTTTAGGGTCTATGTAAGATTGACTGTCAAGAGTACGGCTTGTCATTCCGGGATTACCCGGGCGGAGTGGCAGTTTCTACAAAGCAGGATAACCCGGAAGGTTTTGGTGAATACACCTGGTGTTACAAGCCAGCTCACGAGGGTAGTAACGCTATGTTCTCTTTGGTGAATACACCTATGTTTGAACTGGAAGCCCCCACATGCTTTAGGGCGTATTAGTCGGACCAAGAGGGATATTCACAGCTATGCTCAATGAGCAGGAAGCCCCCAAATGGCTTGTGGCATTGAGCCGATCAAGAGGGATATTCACAGCTATGCTCAATGAGCAGGAAGCCCCCAAGTGACCTGTGGCATTGAGCCGATCAAGAGGGATATTCACAGCTATTCTCAATGAGCAGGAAGCCCCCAAATGACCATGTGACGATCTGGCGTTGCGCCGGATCAAGAGGGATATTCTCAGCTATGCTCAGTGAGCAGGAAGCCCCCAAATGTCCATTTGTAGTAAAAAAGATTCTTTATTCTTTGAGATGAAAGGAACAGAGGCCCTGTATTAACGGGGGTGCCATCTTTATTATAATCATCATAATACATTGTCAAGATATGTACATTGTAAGAGTCGGTGGCTCAGGTGTAGTAAGGCCGAAGATGAGCAATATTCCACGGCCGACGGGTCTCCTCCTCCGACGTGCGTGAGTCCTTGTGGTCTCGAACATTGATAAGATAGTATGACCCATTGTTCAGATTCTTGCTGACCACAAAGGGTCCTTCCCAAGGTGGGGATAACTTGTGCATATCAGTTTGATCCTGGATAAGCCGGAGTACCAGGTCTCCTTCTTGAAAGGTTCTGGTTTTAACCCGGCGGCTGTGATAACGGTGCAAATCTTAATGGTAAATCGCTGAACGAGCCGCCGCAAGGTCACACTCCTCATCTAACAGGTCAAGTGCATCCTGTCGTGCTTTTTCATTGTCAGCTTCAACATAAGCCGCCACCCGGGGCGAGTCGTGACGGATGTCACTAGGGAGAACCGCCTCAGCTCCGTAAACCATGAAGAAAGGCGTGTAACCCGTAGACCTATTGGGGGGTAGTATTGATACTCCATATCACTTATGGTAACTCCTCCACCCAACAGCCCGGCGTCCTCTGCAAAGGAACCATAAGCCGGGGCTTGATGCCTCTCAGGATTTCTTGATTTGCTCTCTCGGCTTGACCATTAGATTGGGGGTGAGCCATTGATGACACATCAAGCCGGATATGCTCACGTTGACAAAATTGTTTCATAGCACCCTTGGATAGATTAGTGCCATTATCAGTTATAATACTGTGGGGAAAGCCAAAGCAGAAAATCACCTTTTTGATGAATTGAACCGCTGTTGCCGCATCACATTTACTGACTGGATCTGCTTCAACCCACTTTGTAAATTTGTTAACTGCCACCAGGAGGTGTGTCTTTTTATCCTTGGATCTTTTGAAACGCCCAACCATATCAAGCCCCCAGACTGCAAACGGCCAAGTAATTGGAATCGTCCTCAATTCTTGAGCCGGTACATGAGCTCGTCGTGAATTTTTTTGACAACCATCGCATTTACTGACCAGATCTTTAGCATCAGCGTGAGCCGCCAGCCAATAAAATCCATGACGGAAAGCCTTAGCCACAAGAGCCTTAGAGCCGGCATGATGGCCACAATCTCCTTCATGAACCTCACGGCCCTCCTTTGGGGAAACGCAACCTTGAAATGCCCCCGTAACACTGGAATGGTGCAACTCTCCATTAACAATTGTCATCGACTTAGATGGCCGGGTTATCTGCTTGGCTAAAGTTTCATCTTCAAGTAACTCTCCCCGAGTCATATAAGCCAAATAAGGAACTGTCCAATCAAGAATAGCATGAAGAGCCGCCACCAATTGCGCCTCCAGGTCAGGAATAGCCAGATCTTCCTCTAGAGGCAACTTGACCGAGGGGTTATGCAGAATATCCAAGAAAGTGTTAGGTGGCACTGGCTTATGCTAAGATCCAAACCGGCTTAAAGCATCAGCCGCCTCATTTTTCCTGCGATCAACATGTTCCACTTGATAACCCTTGAAATGACCCGCAATAGCATCAACCTCTCGATAGTAAGCCGCCATGAGTGGATCCTTAGAATCCCAAGTGCCAGAAACTTGCTGAGCTACCAGATCTGAGTCGCCGAAGCACCTTACCCGGCTTAAGTTCATCTCTGTCGGTGTACAAAAGTAGGGGAACTCCTTTGTACCCCTTTACTTGTGCACGGGCAGTCGGAGCCACGCGCTGCGGCCACATTAGGCAGGGCAGAGGAGGGGAGCCAGAGAGGAGCCAAAGCACAAGATGGCCAAGGCAGGACAGAAGGGCGAAGCAGGCTCCCCCGGCAAGACCCTTGCCGGGGTGGCATGCCCAACACCAACAGAGTGAGCCACCCTTGAGCCCACGGGTTCCAACCCAACCAACTACATTGGAACTAGGCTCGGGAGGCACATCCGTGGTGGCATGCAGATCTTTGTCAAGACCATAGATATATGAGATCAGACGAGGACCAGAAGACGGCGACCCTCGGCGGGATCCCTGCCGAGGAGATCCACAAGACCCCCGGCAAGCGCCTTGCCGGGGACGACTGCAGCGCCACAGCAAGACCCTTGTCGGCCCCCCGGCAAGGCCCTTGCCGAGGGCGTCAGCGGGGCCACAGCCAGGCCCGCGTCGACCAAGACTCCACCGCCGTCCCCAAGCAGCTGCTAGCTCAACCAGCTGGGCAGGCACCTACGTGGCGACTGGCGGCCTCTACGCCAACTCAACAAGCACCTGCGTGGTGGCATGCAGATCTTTGTGAAGACCCTACCATCGCGCCACCTCAGCTGCCTACCTGCCTACATGGCGCCGCATGCATCGCTGGCCTGGGCGCGTGTCGAAGCAAGGCGAGGCGGCAACGGACGGGACGGGCCTCGCTCCCGTCCCTGATAAAGCTAAGGGACACCTAAGCGACGCATTAAATGCGTCTTGTCCTGTAATACGTGCGATAAGCTCGCGCACTGTAGACCTTTCCACCTCCTGTGTGCCACTATGGCAACCCCTTTTGCCTATAAAAGGAGGCCCGAGGCGACCAGGAGAGGGATTCGGCTCTTTGGAACTAGACAGCCACCGTAGCTAGTTCGGAAGCTCAAGAACACTCAATACATCCACCAAAGCAGGACTAGGGTTTTACGCATCCTCGTGGCCCAAACCTGGGTAAACGATCCTTGTCCTGGCTCCTGGACCTGCTCTCCTCACAACCCCGCGCCCGCCGACCGTAGAAGGGATTCCAGTGATCCCATAGGTGTCGTTCTCACTGACATCTTTGGCGCGCCAGGTAAGGGGCGCAGTTGTGAGAATCTGGTCTAGTAGTTAGCCTAGCAGTTCTTCGTGGCCGCGACTTCCAAAGAAGAAGACGACCAATAGAACGATGCCGCCCGCAAGCGCGAAGGGCGCCGGTGCGGCAACAGGAAAGCTAAGTCATACGGAACTTTAAACGATTTCCTTTATATATATATGATTATTCCCCTCGGAGATCTTGTTCTTTGTATGGAAAACCTGCATGCACAGGGGCCCTCCCGCGATTGGCAGCGCCCTTGTTCTGTTTCGAGTCCGCTCAACAGCTCAAGCGGCCGCGTCGAGAGTGGCAGGGTAGCCTCTCGCAACCGACAACGCTCTTGACTCTGACTCGAGTCAAGCTCGACAGTTCGAGCGGCCGCGTTGGGGGCGGCGAGGTGGTTCGCTCGGCTGCAAGCACACCCGGCAGGCCATTGGGGATCCATCCTCAAGATGCCGCCCTGGGTTTATGCGCCGGCAAGCCTACCCGGTTAACGTCGGGTGGACGTACAAAGGAAGATCGAACAGGAAAATAACATGCATTGTATGAAAAGTACTGCAGAGTTATATTACATAAATTGTTGCCGCAGTTCTAACTAAAGATAGAAATTGTCTTGGTAATGAACCTGCAGTGGCAATGAGAAATGGGGTGCCTAATCCCCGCGCCGGCCCTCCACCCTCTGGATTCCGTCGATGCGTCTGATGATGGGCTTGATACGCTCCTTGAGCGCCCCGATGTCCGCATCCTCTGGCAAGCTCTCCAGCGCAGCTTCGAAGTCGAGGTCAGGATTCCAATGCGCCACCTTGGCAAGGACCTTGGTCATGGCACCCCGGCAAAGCCTCCGCGACTCATCGGCCAGGGAGACCGCCCGGTTGGAGTGAGGCTGCTCCAGGGCCCCGAGGACGCCCTCGAAGAAGGCGGTCGGCCTGGCATTGGAGGTCGTGCTGCGATCCTGGACGCACCTCACATTTGGCATACCCATGGTGGCCAGCTGCATGGTGATCCTGCTGGCGACGTCCTCGAGGCGGCGGATCCAGCGGTTCTCGCCCTCCATGAAGTCCTTGTGGTTGGCGGTCTCGTCTTTCCACAGCTGCTTCTCAGCCTCCAGATTCTTGGCCAGGGCCCCTTCCCGGGCCTTGGCCTCCAAGAGCATCTTCTCAAGACCCTCCAGCTTCAGCGCCAGATCCTTGATGGAGTCGTTGGCCTTGGAGAGCTGCTTAGCCTTGCCAAGGACTACGCCCTGCGCCTCCACCAGGGCACCGCTGAGCGTGCCCTTCTCCTTGGACAACTTCAGGGCCTGCTCCTTCAGCTCGTCCTGCTCCACCTCCAGCTCCTTCACCCTGCCGGTGTGAACCAGAGTTTGGGCATCGAGCGCCTCCATGTGCCTCTGCTCTAGCTCTTGGGTCCACTGCAGGACGAGCTTCTCCACCTCCTCATCCTTGCCGCGGAGCGTTGTGGCAAGCTTCTCCTCACGCGCGGCAAGGTCCTCCTCCTGGGAGTCTAGCGCGGCCTGGTGCTGGGTTCGAGCGGCCTCGGCCGTGGCGGCCAAGTTCTTCGCCGTCTCCTGGGCCTTCTTGATGTCGGCCTGCTTCATGCTGAGCTCCACATCACGCTTGGCCAGCTCGCCCTGGGCGGCCTTCAGCTCCTCACAAGCCTGGTGGAACCAAGTCTGCATCTCGGCGACGCGCACCTTGAGGTCCGCCTCCGCCTTGTCCACCGTTGCCATCCTGGACTTGGCCTTGTCTAGGCGGGCGCGGTGGAGCACCTGGAGCTTCCGGAAGTTGGCGCCCATGGCCTGGAGAAGCCGCTCCTCCTGAGAACCGTTGCCGCCGGCGATCGGTTCGTCAACAACCTTGAGCCCGGCGGCGGCAAGCACCTCCTCGTTGAACACCTCTCCCTCGACGGGCGCCCTGGAGCTCGATGCCCCTGGAAGGTGGACGAAAAGGTCGTCGCCCACCCTCAGATACCTACCGGAGCCAGAGGCAGCGGAGGAGGAAGGCTGGTTGTCGACCACCTCCTCCTCGGCAGCGGCCTTGTCGGCCTCCCCAACAGGTCCCTTGCCGTCCTCCTTGGCAGCAGCCTTGCCGCCCCCCCGGCAGGCCCATTGGCGGCGTCCTCAGCGCCGCCCTTGGTGGTTTCCTCGGTAGCAATCTTCTCGGCCTGTGCCGCGGCGTCCTTGGCGACATCCTCGATGACGGTGTCGATGTCCTCTGGGTCCACCGAGGGGAAATCTAGATACCAAGAAGGGGATGAGGCGAGGCCAAGATCAAGATTCAAAAAAAGAGAGAGAAAAAGCAAATAGGATTGGAAGGCGAGTGGCTTACCCGTGCCGGGCTGGGGGGCAGAGGTCCCCTCCCCGCCATCATTTGGCGCCGAGGCAAAGCCACCAGCACCCGAGTTCGCCTCCTCCTCCTCCGTGTGTATGGGCTCGGTGCTTGGCGCCCTTGCCGGGGACGCCCCTCGGGGCGGCGTGGTCGATGGGGGCGGCGTGTTGGGGGTAGCCCTCTGTGGCTCCTCCTGCTGCTGTTCTCCTCCTGCAACCACGGCAAGGTTAGCGCCAACTGATCGTACCCCCAACACATGTTGGCGGAGGATAAGTGATGGACTCACGCTGGGGGCTGGGCTGGGGGCTGCTGTCCGGACTGCTCAACACCACCAGTGGTGTGCCGGAGGCGCCTGTCGGGGGCTGGCCGCTCGTCGAGGTCCTGGCCCTTTTCACCCTCTGGGCCAGCGTCTCCACGTCCCTGCAAAATGAGAATAACTCAAGATAAGCGGCACTGTATGAGGAAACGGAGGTGACAAAAAGGGGAAAGCAAAGCTTACTCCTCCTCCTCCTCCTCTGCTGCCTTCCTCTTCCTCCGCAGGCTGAGGGACCCGAAGTCGAAGGTGACCTCTGCGTCATCATCTGCTGGAAGAGGGGAAGCTAATGGAGTCCGAGGGCGTTTGGACGAAGAAGAGGCGATCGCTCTCTTCTTCGCCACCGCGGCTTTCACCGACTTCTTCGCCGCCGCTGCCCTTGTCTGGCGCCCGGACCCCTCCTGGGCTTGCCGTGGTTGTACGGCCCTGCCGGACCGGACCGGCTTGCTAGAGGTGGCCCGCCGCAGGACTCGCCATCTCCCCGTGGCTGGAGGGTCAACAGCCTCGTCCTCCTCCTCCGACGACTCGTCGACCACGTCTTCGACGAGAGGAGCCCCGGTGCCGGCGCTGCTGGCCTCCCCAGCGACCGCCGCCCACTGGGCGAGCTCCTTCTCCTTTGCTTCCGCCGCGGCCTTGTCCTCCATGCCGTCGGTGCTGCCGGCCTCCTTGGCGAGCTCCGCCTCCGCCGCCCTGGCGGCGATGTAGTCCAGCTCCGCCTGGGAGGTGTCCTGGACGAGCCGCGGCTCGGCGGTGACGTACCCCTCATGCAAGGTGTTGAAGAACTCCTGCACTTGAATTTCCTCCGGCTCGACCCAGCTCGGGTCAAGACCATGCACGTTGAAGTCCGGCATCACGGCGATGATGTCGGTCCGACGGGAGTTGTTGCTTAGCGGGACCACCCCAGCCGGCAACTTAAACAAGGGCCCCTTGGCGACCTTGCCGGCCTTCGCGGCAGCCCTCGCGGCCTTGCCGGACCGCTCGACCTCGCCATCGCGGTTCACGTCGAGCTGAAAGAGCCATTTGCAGAGGTGAGCGTGCCTCATCACCGTGAGGTTGTGGTCGAGGCCGGGGCAGAGCCTCATGATGTCGGTGGCGTTCATGAAAAGCCAGGCCGACCTCCCCTTGTTGTGCAGTGGAGCGATTCGGCGGCGGATGAAATCCGCCCCGATCATCTCAAGGGTGAGCCCGGCCTCGGTGAGGCGAAGAATCCTGGTGGTGGCGACCGTGAGCTTCGCATCGTCGGTATCAACATCGCTCCAGTCGCTCCGCCGAACCGGCGGCGCCTGGCGGACCCGGCAGAAATCTTGTGGATCATCCTCCTCAATCCAGCACCACCGGCCCCGCCATTCTTCCCACCTCTCCTTCTGAGCGCCCTCCGGGTACGCCCCTTGGTCCGTGGGATCCAGGCGACGGAACCGGATATGGCGCCCCCCGGTTGGATCCGAGGGAAGAAGTAGTGGCGGAAGAGCGCCGTGTTGGGATGCACCCCGGCGAAACCCTCGCAGAGGTGCGCGAAGAGAGCCATGCATGCCACGACATTTGGAGTAAAATCCAGAAGGTGAAAGCCGTAGGTGTGCATGACGTCGTTGAAGAAATCAGAGAAGGGGGGTAGAGGCCGCAAGAGAAGTAATCGACGAAGAATGGATACCGATTTGGGGCGGCCTCGGCGCACTTGGTGGGGACGACGCGCGTGGCCGGATGCCCCGTCGTCTCGCCCCCATCTTGCACCCCCACAGGGGCTTGAAGTAGTCCCGTAGTTCGACCGCGTCGACCGTCAAGGGGAAGTAGGTGAGCTGCGTCCGTCGCGCCGCCTGCTCACTCTCCGGCGGCTCCGTCGCCCCGGCGTCCTTGGCCACTCCCTTGCCCTTGGTGGATTTAGGAGCCATGGCGGCTGCGAGGAGCAGGGGGCGAAGGACAGCGAAGGCGCAGCGGCGGCAAGCAAAGGCAAAAAGCTCGAGAAAGAGGACGAAGGGGAGGCGGCGGCTCTGAGATTGGAGAAGACACAGGAAGGGGGTAAAGTGAGCAGCGCGCCCGCGGTTATCCCTTTTTATGGGGAAGGCGTGGGCCGCCTCCTTTCCCATTAACTGCGACGTGACGCATGCGTGCAGAGACCGCCCCACGCATGTCCCCCATGTCATGCACGACCCCCCATGTCGCGCGTTCAACGCGGGTCGTGGGGAAGCGCAGCGGACGAAGAGTTACTGTGGTAAAAATCCGCCCCGCCTGCCTGCGCACCGTTTTGGGCCTGGCCCAACAACGCGTCGCACTTATGTGTGGCCCAGGCCCGGGGGCTCCTATCGGTGTATAAAAGTAGGGGCACTCCTTTGTACCCCTTTACTTGTGCACGGGCAGTCGGAGCCGCGCGCCGCGGCCACACTAGGCAGGGCAGAGGAGGGGATCCGGAGAGGAGCCAAAGCACAAGATGGCCAAGGCAACGCCAAGGCCAAGAACACAAAGGACAGAAGGGCGAAGCAGGCTCCCCCGGCAAGACCCTTGCCAGGGCAGCCTCGGCAGACCCGGCAAGAGCCTTGCCGGGGCAGCACGCCAACAGAGTGAGCCACCCTTGAGCCCACGGGTTCCAACCCAACCAACTACATTGGAACTAGGGCTCGGGAGGCACCTCCGTGGTGGCATGCAGATCTTTGTCAAGACCATAGATATATGAGATCAGATGAGGACCAGAAGACGGCGTCCCTCGGCGGGATCCTTGCCGAGGAGATCCACAAGACCCCCGGCAAGCGCCTTGCCGGGGACGACTGCAGCGCCACGGCAAGACCCTTGTTGGGCCCCCGGCAAGGCCCTCGCCGAGGGCGTCAGCGGGGCCACAGCCAGGCCCGCGTCGACCAAGACTCCACCACCGTCCCCAAGCAGCTGCTAGCTGAACCAGCTGGGCAGGCACCTGCGTGGCGACTGGCGGCCTCTACGCCAACTCAGCAAGCACCTGCGTGGTGGCATGCAGATCTTCGTGAAGACCCTACCACCACACCACCTCAGCTGCCTGCCTGCCTACATGGCGCCGCATGCATCGCTGGCCTGGGCGCGTGTCGAAGCAAGGCGAGGCGGCAACAGACGGGACGGGCCTCGCTCCCATCCCCGATAAATCTAAGGGACACCTAAGCGACGCATTAAATGCGTCTTGTCCTGTAATACGTGCGATAATCTCGCGCACTGTAGACCTTTCCACCTCCTGTGTGCCACTGTGGCAACCCCTTTTGCCTATAAAAGGAGGCCCGAGGCGACCAGGAGAGGGATTCGGCTCATTGGAACTAGACAGCCACTGTAGCTAGTTCGGAAGCTCAAGAACACTCAATACATCCACCAAAGCAGGACCAGGGTTTTACGCATCCTCGCGGCCCAAACCTGGGTAAACGATCCTTGTGCTGGCTCCAGGACCTGCTCTCCTCACAACCCCGCGCCCGCTGACCGTAGAAGGGATTCCAGTGATCCCATAGGTGTTGTTCTAACCGACAATCTCCTTTGGCATCCGAAGACCATGGAGCAAGGCCTCATACTCAGCTGCATTGTTAGTACAAGGGAACATCAACCGGAGAACATAAGAAAATTTATCACCTCGTGGGGAAGTCAATACGACTCGAGCCCCCGAGCCTTCCAACTGCATGGACCCATCAAAATGAATAGTCCAATATGTGTTATCCGGCTTCTCCTCAGTCATCTGCAACTCTGTCCAATCATTGATAAAATCCACAAGTGCTTAAGACTTGATGGCTGTACGGGGCACATACTTTAAACTGTGAGGTCCAAGCTCAATGGCCCATTTGGCTACCCGACCTGTGGCTTCTCTGTTTTGAATGATATCCCCTAAAGGGGCAGAACTAACCACAATGATAGGATGACCCAGAAAATACTGCTTAAGCTTCCGGCTAGCCATAAAAGCCCCATACACAAGCTTCTGCCAATGCGGATACCTCTGTTTTGACTCAATAAGGACCTCACTGATGTAGTAAACCGGCCGTTGAACCGAGTAATCTTTGCCTGCTTCCTTCCTTTCCACCACAATAGCTACACTGACAGCTCGGCTATTGGCAGCCAAATATAACGGCAAAGGCTCCCGGTCAATGGGAGCAGCAAGAACATGCGGCTCAGCCAGCTGTTTCTTCAAGTCCTCAAACGCTTGATTAGCAGCATTACTCCAAACAAAGTGATCTATCTTCTTCATCTGGTAAAGAGGAATAGCCTTCTCACCCAATCGGCTTATGAACCGGCTTAAGGCCGCGATACGACCCGCCAGACGCTGGACGTCATTGATACACGCTGGTTTAGCTAGAGAGGTGATAGCCTTTATCTTTTCCGGGTTAGCTTCAATACCGTGTTCTAAAACTAGAAAATCCAAAAGCTTCCCAGCCGGTACACCAAAAACACACTTGGCTGGGTTAAGCATCATCTTATGAACCCATAGATTGTCGAAGGTTCCCTTCAAATCATCAATCAGGCTTCCTTCTTCCTAGACTTCACCACAATATCATCCACATAAGCGTGAACATTGCGCCCAATCCGATCATGAAGACAATTCTGTACACATCGCTGGTAAGTTGCCTAGGCGCTCTTGAGCCCAAAAGGCATAGACACATAGCAGAAGGCTCCAAACGGAGTGATGAAAGTTGTCTTCCCCTGGTACTTAACTGCCATCTTGATCTGATGATAACCAGAATAAGCATCCAAGAAGCTCAAACGCTCACAACCCGTCGTAGCATCAATAATCTGATCAATACGAGGGAGAGCAAAAGGATCAGCCGGACAAGCTTTGTTTAAATCGGTGTAATCTACACACATACGCCAAGTGCCATTCTTTTTAAGTGCTAACACCGGGTTAGCGGACCACTCAGGATGAAAAACTTCAACGATGAATCCTGCCGCCAAGAGCCGGGCGACCTCCTCACCAATAGCCTTACGCCTCTCTTCGTTGAAATGGCGGAAGAATTGCTTGACCAGTTTAAACTTTGGATCAATATTAAGAGTGTGCTCAGCGAGTTCCCTCGGTACACCTGGCATGTCAGAAGGCTTCCATGCAAAGATGTCCCGGTTCTCACGGATGAACTCGATGAGCGCACTTTCCTATTTCGGATCCAGATTAGCACTAATGCTGAACTGCTTGGATGAATCGCCAGGAATGAAATCAACTAGCTTAGTGTCATCTGCCGACTTAAACTTCAAAACCGGATCATGCTCTGTAGTTGGCTTTTTCAAAGATGTCATACTGTCAGGTCAACATTGTCCTTATAAAACTTCAATTCCTCTATTGCAGAGACAGACTCGGCATAAGTAGCGTCACCTTCTTCACACTCTAATGCTATCTTGCGACTTCCATGCATCGTTATAGTGCCCTTGTGACCCGGCATCTTCAGCTGTAAGTAAACATAACAAGGCCTCGCCATGAACTTAGCATAAGCCGGCCGCCCAAACAGAGCATGATAAGGGCTCTTGATCTTTACCACTTCAAAGGTCAACGTCTCAGACCTGGAATCATAATCATCTCCAAAAGCAACCTCCAGAGCTATTTTACCAACCGGGTATGCCGACTTACCAGGCACCACAACGTGAAAGACAGTGTTTGATGGCTTAAGATTTTTATCAGTGAACCCCATGCGACGGAAAGTTTCATAATAAAGAATATTGATGCTGCCACCTTCGTCCATGAGTACCTGATACGTCTCCAACGTATATATAATTTTTTATTGTTCCATGCTATATTATATTCTGTTTTGGATGTTTAATGGGCTTTATTATACACTTTTATATTATTTTTGGGACTAACCTATTAACCGGAGGCCCAGCCCAAATTGCTGTTTTTGCCTATTTCAGTGTTTCGTAGAAAAAGAATATCAAACGGAGTCCAAACGGAATGAAACCTTCGGGAACGTGATTTTTGGAACAAACGTGATCCAGAGGACTTGGAGTGGACGTCAAGCAATCAACGAGGAAGCCACGACACAGGGGGGCGCCCTCCACCCTCGTGGGGCCCTCGTAGCTCCACCGACCTACTTCTTCCTCCTATATATACCTACGTACCCCCAAACCATCAGACACGGAGCCAAAACCCTATTTCCACCGCCGCAACCTTCTGTACTCGTGAGATCCCATCTTGGGGCCTTTTCCGGCGCTCCGCCGGAGGGTGCATTGATCACGGAGGGCTTCTACATCAACACCATAGCCTCTCCGATGATGTGTGAGTAGTTTACCTCAGACCTTTGGGTCCATAGTTATTAGCTAGATGGCTTCTTCTCTCTCTTTGGATCTCAATACAAAGTTCTCCTCGATTCTCTTGGAGATCTATTTAATGTAACTCTTCTTTTTGTGGTGTGTTTGTCGAGATCCGATGAATTGTGGGTTTATGATCAAGATTATCTATGAACAATATTTGAATCTCCTCTGAATTCTTTTATGTATGATTGGTTATCTTTGCAAGTCTCTTCGAATTATCAGTTTGGTTTGGCCTACTAGACTGATCTTTCTTGCAATGGGAGAAGTGCTTAGCTTTGGGTTCAATCTTGCGGTGCTCGATCCCAGTGACAGTAGGGGAAACGAAACGTATTGTATTGTTGCCATCGAGGATAAAAATATGGGGTTTATATCATATTGCATGAGTTTATCCCTCTACATCATGTCATCTTGCTTAAAGCGTTACTCTCTTCTTATGAACTTAATACTCTAGATGCATGCTAGATAGCGGTCGATGTGTGGAGTAATAGTAGTAGATGCAGGCATGAGTCGGTCTACTTGTCACGGACGTGATGCCTATATACATGATCATACCTAGATATTCTCATAATTATGCTCAATTCTATCAATTGCTCGACAGTAATTGATAGAATTGAGCATAATTATGCTATCTTGAGAGAAGCCACTAGTGAAACCTATGGCCCCCGGGTCTATTTTCCATCATATTAATCTTCCAACAACTAGCTATTTCTTTTGCTGTTAAATTTGTTTTCTTTACTTTTACTCTTTACCATAAAGATACCAAAATATTATCTTATCGTCTCCATCAGATCTCACACTCGTAAGTGACCGTGAAGGGATTGACAACCCCTTTATTGCGTTGGTTGCGAGGTTCTTATTTGTTTGTGTAGGTGCAAGGGACTCGTGCGTGGCCTCCTACTGGATTGATACCTTGGTTCTCAAAAACTGAGGGAAATACTTACGCTACTTTGCTGCATCACCCTTTCCTCTTCAAGGGAAAACCAACGCAGTGCTCAAGAGGTAGCAGTACCTTAGTGAATTTATATCCTCCAACCTGAGGTGCCACCACCAAAGCCAAGTGACCCGGATTATCAACCCAGGGCGGGTGATCCTCACGACTCCACACAATGGGTTGCTCAGACCATCGCAAGTAACGGGGAACTGCCGGCTCAACAGTGTTCACAACCCTTTTATGGAGCTTCTGATCCCGCTTGCATAAACTTGTGGTGAAGACGTGGTACTGCCCACTATTCAAATGCTTCGGGTTACTTTGATACCCAGATTGCTGTTGCTGATTCCCCTGACCGGACTGTTGATAATAACCGCCCTGATTGCCTTGATTGCTTGGGTGACCCTGGAAACCGGAATTAGAACCACCACCACCGTAGCCCGGTCGATGAGAGCCGGAACCTGAGCTGACACCCGACCCATGATTGTTCTGGAACAAATCAGAATTTTTGAACTCTTTCATAATGTGGCAGCCCTTCCAAAGGTGACCGGACGGCCTTTCCCGCGTACCATGCTTTGGGCAAGGCTGATTCAGCATCTGTTCAAGATTTATACCTGACCCTCCTGCCCGAGGAGGTGGCTTTCCCTTACGATGCTCACCATTATTCTGTGTGTTGGTGTTGGCCACAAAATCTGAATTGTTATCGGCTTTGCGCTTACCATTGCCCCCCTGACTCGTCGGGTTATGATGCTGGCTCTTGGTGTTGCCACTCTTCTTTCCCTTCCCTGTCTTTTCATCATCAGACTCGGGGTCCTTGGTACTATCAGACTCGGCATATTTAATCAGGGCTGCCATCGGTTCCCCCATGTCATTACAGTGGCGCTTGAGTTGCCCTAGCTTCTTCTTAAGAGGCAAAAAATGGCATTTTTTCTCCAACATTAGGACCGCTGAGCCGACATTAATGTTATCTGAAGAGTGTAGGATGGCTTTGACCCGGCGCACCCAATGGGTCGTTGACTCGCCCTCTTCTTGGGCACAGGCATCCAAATCCATAATTGACATGGGTTGTTTGCACGTATCTTTAAAATTCTGGATGAACCGGGCCTTCTACTCAGCCCATGATCCAATTGAATTGGCAAGCAGTCCCTTTAGCCAAGTACGGGCCGTCCCATCCAGCATCATGGTGAAGTACTTGGCACACGCGGCATCGCTGACCTCCGACAGCTCCATGGCCATCTCGTAACTCTCAATCCACGCCTCAGGGGGTAAGTCGGCTGTATAGTTAGGCACCTTACGAGGTCCTTTGAAATCCTTGGGCAAACGCTCATTCCGGAAAGCCGGTACTAAACATGGTACGCTCGTGGTCCTAGAGGTCACACCTGCCTCTATCGACGCCATTGGATAAGCCGGAGATGGTTGATGAGCCGTGTACTGAGCCGCCAGCTTAGCCTCTCAACATGCTCTATCCTGATCCATCTGGGCCTGGGTATTAACATCACCACGCACCAGGTCATGTCCACGAGGAGGGTTACCGTGCTGCTCACTTCTTGATACTGTCGGGGAGTCCATGTGCCTGCTATAACTCCGGCTCGGGCGAGGGGTTGAGTGGATCCTCTCACGACTGTAAGAATAAGCCTCCTGCTGCACCAATGTTGTCTGAAGAAGTTCCCTAGCCCTCCGCGTTTCAACCGCAGCTGAGACTCGCCTTCGACCGGGAGAGCCGCCAATCGTGACGCTGCAGCGATCATATTATCCAAAGGGTTAAAATAATGACCCGGTGGTGTTGACGCATATTGTGGCGGAACATTGTTCGGACGAGGCGGACCCGTTGCGCGTGGTTGAGCCGGCGCTCCATCCCCAGGCGCGGCTACCGCCCGGTTTACCCCTGGCAGGTCACTGGTCCCTGCACCAGGTGTGTTGAAGAGGTTCCTTGCCTCATAAACCGGAGGCAGACGACTCTGGTGCCTTCTCCTCATAACTTCGTTTGAAGCATTCTGATCCAACGAGAGCCGGAAAGAATTAGCCTAGATCCATTGTGCATGAGCATCCAGAGCAGCTCGTTCCGCAGTCATCCTCGCGTCTTCAGCCGCCAAATCCTCCTTGCCTTGAGCTATCTGATCTCGCAGTTTCGCAACTTCCGTGTTATGCTGATCTTGGTCCGCCGGGTTAACCTCTGTTGTTAACAATGTTGTCAAACTGTCCAATAAGTCGGACAAGACCTGAGCCGGCGGGCGCACAGGGCCTCCTGCTCGGCCGGCGTTGCCATTGCTGACCCGGAAATCATTGTTGCCGCAGTCATAGAGTTCTGCCCCGGCTGTGTTCCGGCCATGAAAATTGCGACCCGGTTCGGCGGCTCACAGGGGTCCGGAATACTATCGCCATCGGAATAGCCCCCAAGCCTGTCGTCTTGCAGTTGATACAATGAAGTAGTCTCGCCCATGGACGATTCACCATCAGAATAGATGGCCGTCTCACCGCCAAACATGGATCCTTCCTCAAATTCCGCCCCATGGATGAACCCCACGAAGGCGCGCTTCACGGCGGGTTGAACCCGGGCGGGACGTGCACGCTGAGCCGTCTCGATGATGTCAGTGCAGATGTCCAGCTCAGGGCCCGGTTCGCCGATCTTGCCGATGAAGACGTGGATTCCGCCGAAGGGGACCCGGTACCTGTACTCAATTGAGCCGGCCTCGGGGCCCCAGCCTGCATCGTCGATGTAGAGCTTGCCGCGATGACTCTTGGTCATCCGGCCCACAGCGTACCCTTTGATCCCTTCAAAGTTGCTCTGTAAGAACTCGAAACCACCGTGCGCTGGCCCCACGGTGGGCGCCAACTGTTGTGGAATTGTCACGGCATATGTCCTAGTGTGAGGACTTAGTCGTGGAGCCATTGCACTAGGTTAGCTTAAAGGGGTTAAACAGGACAAAGGACACAGGAGTTTATACTGGTTCGGCCCCTTGCGGTGAAGGTAAAGGCCTACTCCAGTTTGAGGTGGTATTGCTTATGCCTCGATTACTAGGGAGCAAATATGCTTGACCTAGCTTTCGATCTGTTGTCTCTTGCCCTAAACCGCCGCCGGGCCGCCCCTTTATATACACAGGTTGACGCCCTGCGGCTTACAGAGTCCCGGCCGGCTCATAAACATGTCCGGCCTGGTAACTAATTACACTTGCCTTACGATACAAGTCATGCATATATGGCGGTTTACACCTATGGGCCTTAAGCCGCCTTTGGGCCTTGGGCTCTTAATAAGTCATCCTCATGAACCGCCATCTTCGATACCTTCATGGGTTTCGTGACATTGAACCGCCGTTGGTATAACCCGACCCCTCCTGGGCAGGTCATACCTAATAGTTATATCCCCAACAGTACTTTTGTGAACTCATTATTTATTTATATTGGTGTAATATCTACTGTATTCTAACTTTTCCATGGTTCATACCCCCCGATACTACCCATAGATTCATCAAAATAAGCAAACAACACATAGAAAACAGAATCTGTCAAAAACAGAACAGTCTGTAGCAATCTGGATAGTTCGAATACTTATGTAACTCCAAAAATTCCGAAACATTAGGAAAACAGAGGCAATTTGTATATCAATCTTGTGTAAAAAATTCAAAATTTTATCACGCTTCTGTGATTTTTAAAAATTCTGGGACTGGGCGCAAACGTTTCTCTTTTTCAGCAAGATCAAATCAACTATCACTGTAAGCCATCCCAAAGATCTTACTTGGCACGAACACTAATTAAAACACAAAACCACATCTAATGAGAGGCTAGATGAATTATTTATTTCACAACAGAACCAAAAAGCAAAGAACAAAAATAAAATTGGGTTGCCTCCCAACAAGCGCTATTGTTTAACGCCCTTAGCTAGGCATAAAAACACAAAATAGATCTAGGTATTGTCATCTTTTGTATGCAATCCATAAGTAGCTCTCAAAATATATTCATATGGAAATTTAATTTTATTTCTTGGAAAGAGTTCCATGCCCTTCCTTAACAGAAATGGAAATCTAATGTTTCATTCTTTCATATCAATAATTGCACCAATCGTTCTAAGGAAAGGTCTACCAAGAATAATAGGACATGTAGGATTGCAATCTATATCAAGAATAATGAAATCTACGGGCACATAATTCCTATTTGCAACAATAAGAACATCATTAATCCTTCCCATAGGTTTCTTAATAGTGGACTCCGCAAGATGCAAATTTAAAGAACAATCATCAAATTCATGAAAACCTAACACATCACAAATTTTTTTTTGGAATTGTGGAAATACTAGCACCCAAATCGCACAAAGCATGACACTCATAATCTTTAATCTTAATTTTAATAGTGGGTTCCCAGCCATCGTAAAGTTTTCCAGGGATAGAAACTTACAATTCAACATTTTCTTCAAAAGATTGCATCATAGCATGAACGATATGTTTAGTAAAAGCTTTGTTTTGATTATAAGCATGAGGAGAATTCAACATGGATTGCAAAAGGAAATACAATCTATTAAAGAACAATTATCATAATAAATTCCTTGAAATCCAAAAGAGTGGGTTCATTTCTACTTAAAGTTTTACAAACCAATCATTGGGACGCCTTTTAACTAAAGTTGACTCTTCTCCGGTCCCATCTTTATCAAGATTTATATTGGAAAACAAAGATTCAATAGGAGTCACATCAATCACTTTAAGATCTTCATCATTATTTTCACGGAAACTAGAAGAGCATGTTTTTACAAACCAATCTCGTTTAGCACGCATCTTAGCGGTTCTTTGTTTGCACTCATCAATAGAAATTCTCATAGCTTTGAGAGACTCATTAATATCATGCTTGGGTGGAATAGATCTAAGTTTCAAAGAATCAACATCAAGAGAAATTATATCCACGTTCCTAGCCAAATCATCAATCTTAAGCAATTTTTCTTCAATCAAAGCATTGAAATTCTTTTGCGAACTCATAAATTCTTTAACACTATTCTCAAAATCAGAGGGCATATTATTATAATTTCCATAAGAATTTTGGTAGGAATTACCATAATTATTAGAGGAATCACTAGGAAACGGCCTAGGATTAAAATTACCTCTATACGCGTTATTACCAAAATTGTTCCTACCAACAAAATTCACATCCATAGATTCATTATTATTCTCAATCAAAGTAGACAAAGGCATATCATTAGGATCAATAGAAGCACTCTTGCTAGCAAATAATTTCATAAGTTCATCCATCTTTCCACTCAAAACATTAATCTCTTCAATCGCATGCACCTTTTTACTAGTGGAAGATCTTTCGGTATGCCATTGAGAATAATTAACCATAATATTATCTAGGAGTTTTGTAGCTTCTCCTAAAGTAATTACCATAAAAGTGCCTCCCGTGGTTGAATCTAAAAGGTTTCTAGAAGCAAAATTCAATCTGGCATAAATTTTTTGTATAATCATCCACAAATTCAAACAATGAGTAGGGCAATTTCGTATCACCAATTTCGTCCTCTCCCAAGATTGTGCAACATGTTCATGATCAAGTTGCTTAAAATTCATAATATCGTTCCTAAGGGAGATGATTTTAGCAGGAGGAAAATACTTGGAAATAAAAGCATTTTTACACTTATTCCATGAATCAATACTATTTTTAGGCAAAGATGAAAACCAAGTTTTAGCACGATCTCAGAGTGAGAACGGAATAGCTTCAATTTAACAATATCATTATCCACATCTTTTTTCTTTGCATATCACACAACTCTATGAAATAATTTAGATGGGATGCGGCATCTTCACTAGGAAGGCCAGAAAATTGATCTTTCATAACAAGATTCAGCAAAGCGGCATTAATTTCATAAGATTCTGCACTAGTGGCGGGAGCAATCGGAGTGCTAATAAAATCATTGTTATTAGTGTTGGAAAAGTCACACGATTTGGTATTCTCTTGAGCCATCGTGAAAAAGCAAGCAATCCAACACACGGGCACACAAAAAGCAAATGAAGAAGACGAACGAAAGAGGGTGAAGAAAAGGCAAATCTTTTCAAATATCGTTTTAGATGTGGGGGAGAGGAAAAAGAGAGGAGAATGGCGAATAATGTAATACAAGAGATGAGAATTTATGATGGGTACTTGGTATGTCTTGACTTGGTGTAGATCTCCCCAACAACGGCGCCAAAAATTCTTCCTGCTACTTCTTGAGCTTTCGTTGGGTTTTCCCTTGAAGAGGAAAGGGTGATGCAGCAAAGTAGAGATAAGTATCTCCGCAAAGCTTTTCGCCGCTCGTAGCACCCGCACGCATTGCCGCCGACGAGCTCGTTGCCGTCATTGTGGCCGTTGACACGCTCGCCCGAGCTCACCATTGTGCTCCTGGGGTTCCCAGGAGACCAACGCGCATGCGCATGCGCCTTCCCGTGCCCCCTAAGCACCTAGCTCGACGAGTGCCCAAGAAAGCCGCCGCCTCCGCTCGTCGCCAGTGCCGATTCCGGCCGATTCCGACGAAACCACCACCACCACCAGCTACGCCGCTCACTCCCCGTTCGAACGCGACCAACCGCGGCCGGTTTGGCGCCCCGTAGGCTTCTCCCGACGCACTCCCGAACGCCGCTGCCGCCTCCGCTCGCCACCGGCGATGCTCCGGTCGTCCCCGACGCCGGTCGTCGTCACCATCGTGTGCGCGGCGCCGGGCCGCACCCTTAGGTCCAAGCCGCAGGTCCGGAGGCCCCCTGTAGCGCGGCTCCGGCCAACTCCAGTGAGGCGCCGCCGTTTCTTTGGTCATCGGAGCCGCTCCGTCACTGGCGTCCGACATGGCGCCGCGTGGCCTCCACTGTGAGGCTGATGTGTGGGCCCATGGGGCCCTGTTGACTGTGTTGACCCAGTCAACTCGCTGACTGGGCAGCCCAGAGCCACTGACAGGCAGGCCCCATTCATTTAATCAACGTTTTAATAATTAAAACTTATTTAGTTAAACTAATTAGACACTGACAGGTGGGGCCTACTAGCTAATTAACTTAGTTTAGTTAAATTAACCACTGTTAATTAGTCCAGTCACTGACCAGTGGGGCCCACTGGACCCACAGGTTAGTTTTGACCTGGTCAGCGTGTCTGTTGACCGCTGACATCATCCCCACGCAATGTTGACGTCATATTTCCTTTTTTGTTAATTCTCTTAATTTAAATAATTTCAAAAAAGTTTAAACCTTTAGAAATTCATAGAAAATAAACTGTAACTCCGATGAAAACGTTTTCTACATGAAAGTTGCTCAGAAAAATCCAACGAATCCGAATACGCAGTCCATTCATCTATCACATGCCCCTAGCATGCTGAACATGGAACATTCCCCCTCCGGTCATCTATTTGAAACAGGTCCGGAACCGGGAATACATTCCCGGTTGAATTCCCCCTTCACCTTTATTGTGTAGCCATACGTTAGGTCACACCCGGCATAGCATATTGCCATGTTATGCTTTGTGATGCTATGCTTGCTTTATATTTATTGTTTCTTCCCCCTCTTCTCTCCGGTAGACCCCGAGACCGATGCTGCCACTGTGATCGACTACGTTGACGACGACCCCTCCTTGCCGGAGCAACCAGGCAAGCCCCCCCTTGATCACCAGATATCGCCTATTCTTCTCTATACTGCTTGCATTAGAGTAGTGTAGCATGTTACTGATTTCGGTTAATCCTATTCTGTTGCATAGCCTGTCATTGTTGCTACAGTTGTTACCCTTACCTGCTATCCTACTGCTTAGTATAGGATGCTAGTGTTCCATCAGTGGCCCTACACTCTTGTCCGTCTGCCATGCTATACTACGGGGCCGTGATCACTTCGGGAGGTGATCACGGGTATATATTATATAATTTATATACATGACACATGTGGTGACTAAAGTCGGGTCAGCTCGTTGAGTACCCGCAAGTGGTTCTGATGAGGGGGCTGAAAGGACAGGTGGCTCCATCCTGGTAGAGGTGGGCCTGGGTTCCTGACGGCCCCCGACTGTTACTTTGTGGCAGAGCAACAGGGCAGGTTGAGACCACCTAGGAGAGAGGTGGGCCTGGCCCTGGTCGGCGTTCGCGGATACTTAACACGCTTAAGGAGATCTTAGTATTTGATCTGAGTCTGGCCATTTGGTCTATACGGACTAACCAACTATGCGGGAACAGTTATGGGCACTCGGCGTCGTGGTATCAGCCAAAGCTCTTTTTGACGTCAGCGACTGAGTGGCGTGCGCCACATAGGACCGTAAGCTCACGCTTGAATTAAGGGGTCTAGGTATGCTTCCGGCCGCGTACACAACGTGCAGGTGTGCAATGGGCGATGGGCCCAGACCCCTGCGTGCATAGGATTTAGACCGGCGTGCTGACCTCTCTGTTGAGCCTAGGTGGGGCTGCGACGTGTTGATCTTCCGAGGCCGGGCATGACCCAGGAAAGTGTGTCCGGCCAAATGGGATCGAGCGTGTTGGGTTATGTGGTGCACCCCTGCAGGGAAGTTTATCTATTCGAATAGTCGTGTCCCTCGGTAAAAGGACGACCTGGAGTTGTACCTTGACCTTATGACAAACTTAATAAAACACACCCTTCCAAGTGCCAGATATAACCCGGTGATCGCTCTCTAACAGGGCGACGAGGAGGGGATTGCCGGGTAGGATTATACTATACGATGATACTTGGTGAACTTACCATCTACTCTCTCCTACATGCTGCAAGATGGAGGTGGCCAGAAGCGTAGTCTTCGACAGGATTAGCTATCCCCCTCTTATTCTGGCATTCTGCAGTTCAGCCCATCGATATGGCCCTTTACACATATACCCATGCATATGTAGTGTAGCTCCTTACTTGCGAGTACTTTGGATGAGTACTCACGGTTGCTTTTCTCCCTCTTTTCCCCCTTTCCCTTCTACCTGGTTGTCGCTACCAAATGCTGGAGCCCAGGAGCCAGACGCCACCGTCGACGACGACTCCTACTACACCGGAGGTGCCTACTACTACGTGCAGGCCGCTGACGACGACCAGGAGTAGTTAGGAGGATCCCAGGCAGGAGGCCTGCGCCTCTTTCGATCTGTATCCCAGTTTGTGCTAGCCATCTTATGGCAACTTGTTTAACTTATGTCTGTACTTAGATATTGTTGCTTCCGCTGATTCGTCTATGATCGAGCACTTGTATTCGAGCCCTCGAGGCCCCTGGCTTGTATTATGATGCTTGTATGACTTATTTTTATTTGTAGAGTTGTGTTTTGATATCTTCCCGTGAGTCCCTGATCTTGATCGTACACGCTACGTGTATGATTAGTGTACGGTCAAATCGGGGGCGTCACAAGTTGGTATCAGAGCCGACTGCCTGTAGGAATCCCCCTTTCCAACTCCTTGGCCGAAGTCGAGTCTAGTCATTGAAAACCTTTTACTAATATGGATGTGTGGCTTACGGGCCCACGTCGCCATTGGGTAGTATTAGGATCTTTTACTCCTTGTCTATACTCTGGGACTCTGATCTCTCTTCTATTCGGGTTAAATGAATTTTGCTAATTCTAACATTAGGATCTCGTTATCACTTTCACCCGGAGAGCCCCTTATTATTGATGATCGTTTGCTGCACGTGAGGACCCTGAAGACACTCTCCGTTGTTAACCCGAGAACTTGTGTTCATCGCTTTTGCAATTCCCTTCCATCGATAAACTCCTATGGATAACCACATATACTCGCCATTCATACAATGTTTCCCAGTTGATCTTGTTATTACAAGGTACCCCGAAATTCTCTCTGTTGTTCCGAGAATCCTTTGAGCTTACTGCCTTGCTTTTCTTTGTCACCTGAATACCCCTACAGATAATTCTCGCACTTACCGAGTATCCGCTCATCCCCAGTTGATTCAAGTATTTCACTAAAGTGTTCAAAATACCATTCGATCTTCCGAAAATCCTTAGGAGCCTTTTTGCTCTTGAAATTCTTGCTTACTTGCATTATGATTAATCTTAAGTCTAGTAATCTTGTTGACATCCATTGTCATTATCATTTTGAGTCCGTTAATTCAATTTGTTGAGAATGCTCGCAATCCTCAAACAATTCCTAGAATTCATCCTTCCGACTCAGACGTCATTTTAAACATGAGGTGGTTCTCGCCAATCAAATTGTCGTCGATTGTGCCCCTAAGTCTATTGAACTTATCCATCCTTGATTAGAGCGTCTGCTTCTGATCCTTCGCTTTGTAAATCATATTTCCTTTACAATTGAGCTCTAAGTTATTCAGTTGTTTCTACAATCCAATTTCTTTGCATTGATTCTTCCTCTGGTTGCATGCTGATACTCACATCAGATCCTTTTGTGGACCACCAGATCCTTTGTTGGATTTTATCCGACAATGTCCTTCATATTCAATAACCTTTTGAGCCTTTCCTAGGATACATAATGTCTTTGCAAAATTGTATCCTCTACTTTCTCAACCATGCTCTGCTTTCGAGCTAGTGATAATTACTCTCGAAGTTTGTGGTATATGTTCCTAAGAGGCCCCGATGGGTTGGACATATGCTTTCTCTAATCTGTGTGAACCCGGAAACTACTACGGGTCATACTCTACTGGTGTTATGTCAGATAAAATTTCAACACACAACTTCGTTGAAGGAGAGAAGTGAATGAAAGGTTATGCATTAAAGAAGTGGGAGTCGACCTTGAACTTTGTGTTCATGCCCATGGACACGATGTAAATCTTATCACTGAAGCTTCTCGTAAAATAGTTACCCCCTTGTTATAAGTTCTTGTATCCATGGTTTGATCATTTACAAATGTGGTTCTGACCATACTGTTCCCCTTGATTCAATTTCTCAGACAAGTTAAACCACTTGTCCTCTGCAGTTCATTGCACCTGTCCAACCTTTACTTTGATCTATCGTCGAGTATTACCCCCTGGTATCTCGAGATAAACACAAAACATCATAACTTCTTATGAGTTCTTCATCAAGTACTACATTCTCACTGATTCCAATTTTTCACGGGCTCTCAGTTATTAAACACTCAAAGACACCGATAACTGAACCGAGTCCGCACTATGGTTCAACAACTTTAGTAATCTTTTTACTTACGAGTTTGTACCCAAACACGTCATTCCTAGCCTGATTGGCTATATCATTATCGTGCTAAATTTTAAACTGTGCCACCCGGTCCTTCTTCCCGGAGCACAACTTTCGACGGTGAGCAAAGCTTACGTCGATCTTCCCCATAATACCATTTCACCTTGAGCAGCAAGCTTGATTTCGAGCTTGTGTCGAATCCGTAGTTCTCATGGCTTTTCACTTCATCTACCCCTTTTTGTTTATTGTCGTCGCTGCTCGATGGCATCTTCATAGAGCCTCTCAACAAATGCGTCGTGATCAGCAACAACATTTTGACTTCTGTTGAAATGACAATTGAATTCATGGTGAGAAATACCATCCTTTACCTATGATGATTTGAGTTATCATCGACTACCCCCTTGTCTTCTTTCCAACACATGATTGATCATGTGTTGGTTATACCTTGGACTCCTTGCTATTCCTGCAATTGTTCTTTGAGTATTTCTTGTGATCTTCAACTCCAACCCCTACTTGGAACACCATGTTAATGCTACCTCGAAGCATGACTGAGGTATTCCGAATATCAACAAGAACATTGGAAGCACATTGTCGAATGTTTCTTGATCTATTATCCAAACACCGTTGTATGGGTAATATCATGATTCTTCCCTCGCCCCCTTTTATCTAAATGCCTTTGAACTTGCTGTCATATCATGTATATCCTGCTCCGCTTCCCCTTGGGAAGGATATACTCCCAATTCTGGTGTGTAAACACATTTTCCTTTCCATTGGTCTGATTAATCTGATAATTTCATTTTCCTTTCCATTGGTTTGTTTAACCTTCTTGTGATCTATATGATATAAGCAGAAATAATTCCCTGCTTATAAAACGCCCCGATGTACAACCTTGTCAGTGAGACCCTGTTACTATTGTTGATGACATTCCGGTAACCACCGATGGACGCGAACCTTGCCGATTGGTCCGCCTCGTTCAACAAGCAGGAATATGGTTCTCTTTGTCCCTCACCCTTGGTACCAACGTGGTTGCCAACCTAACTGACAGACTATCCTCCGACAAAGCTTGTATCATAACCGAGTAACATGTCACCGCTCCTTCTACTTTTAACCCACATGGTGGGCCCATAACCCACAGTTCCACACGATCGAAGCCCGACTCTCCTGTACAACCTTAATGCCGAAGTATCTTATGCTCTTGGCTTTGTGTGTTATCGCGAGCCACCCTCCGAGACATGATCCATTCCCGATGCTCTGAACCCCCTTTCTCACACTCTGTTCAGGTATCAATCGTTTGTCCATTCGCTTGAAACTTCTTATTGTACCTTCATATTTTGCTCTCGACGTTTTCTTAAATTTCAACTCGAGAGATACTTCTGTCACATTCCCTGCATTGTTCACCAGACAATTAACCCTATAAGGGTCAGTTCACCCGAAGTTACTCTTTACTTCCCCACTTAAATCTCGGGACGAGATTTCTTGTAGTGGAGGAGATTTGTAACATCCCCAGCATCACACTACAGTAATCTCCCCCTAATGAAGGTCATGTCATCATGATCATCATGCCAAAATGCCACTTGTCCAAAATCTGCTTCAAATTCTAATTCAAATTGCATGTCAAATATTTGCGTCTTCTTTCATGCAAATAAAATAGTTCATCCTATGGCAAATAATCCCTAGATATTTGTCATGTTGAAGCCAACATTTTTGGAATTCCCAAATTTGCCCCTGAGAATTTATTATCTGGTCCAGCAGTATTTAAGATGTCCTTTTCATTTTCTAAAATGCTTGGACAACTCCTGATGGCCCCAAACTTTTTGTGACAGTACCCAATAATTGTTTAAAATTGTTTTGGCCAGTGGCATATTTTTGCAAAGTCAATTGTGGCTAAAAGAAAACACAAAAGCTGCTAAAAGAAAAAGCAAAAGTTAAAAAAAAGAGAAAGAGCACATGCCACTGTGCACTGGGCCAAGTGCACAGTGCCTGGCCCGAGCCAACTGGCCCAGCAGGCTGGCCCACACCCCATCCCCGATCGCTTCCTGTTCCTCCGACCGGGCGGGACAGCGTGCGCCCGTCGCCGTCCAACCACCTCGCTGGCGACGCCCGACGAGGGGATAAGGCTCCGGACGCCTCGGTCCTCTCCCCCGCTCTCCACTGTCGCCCGCTCCGCCTCTCCCTCTCCCGCCAGATCCCTCCTTGCTCCCCACCCCTCGTTCCCCACCTCAACCGAGCGCCGCTGTCGCCATGGCTGTGCCATAGCCGCGGCCACCGCACACCCCGCGCCTCGCCAGCACGTCCACAAGACGCGCCGTCGACCTCTACCTCGACTACGCCTCGCCATCGAGCTCGAGGAGCACCGCAGGCCGCGGATCGAGCCGCCCCCTCTCTTCTCGGGCTCCGGCGATCTTCTCCGTCTTCGTCGACCTCTGCAGCTCCTAAGCCGTCACGGGCCTACGTGTGAGCCGCACGGTGAGCCTCTCCCCCTTTTCCCTGTCTCCGCGATGCTTTTCGCCGCTCGTAGCCACCGCTCCGCTAGCACCCGCACGCGTCGCCGCCGACGAGCTCGTTGCCGTCATTGTGGCCGTTGACACGCTCGCCCGAGCTCACCATTGTGCTCCTGGGGTTCCCAGGAGACCAACGCGCACGCCCACGCGCCTTCCTGTGCCCCCTAAGCACCTAGCTCGACGAGCGCCCGAGAACGCCGCCGCCTCCGCTCGTCGCCAGTGCCGATTCCGGCCGATTCCGATGAAACCACCACCACCACCAGCTGCGCCGCTCACTCCCCGTTCGAACGCGACCAGCCGCGGCCGGTTTGGCGCCCCGTAGGCTTCTCCCGACGCGCTCCCGAACGCCGCTGCCGCCTCCGCTCGCCACCGGCAATGCTCCGGTCGTCCCCGACGCCGGTCGTCGTCACCATCGTGTGCGTGGTGCCGGGCCGCACCCTTAGGTCCAAGCCGCAGGTCCGGAGGCCCCCTGTAGCGCGGCTCCGGCCAACTCCGGCGAGGCGCCGCCGTTTCTTTGGTCGTCGGAGCCGCTCCGTCGCCGGCGTCCGACGTGGCGCCGCGTGGCCTCCCCTGTGAGGCTGATGTGTGGGCCCATGGGGCCCTATTGACTGTGTTGACCCAGTCAACTCGCTGACTGGGCAGCCCAGAGCCACTGACAGGCAGGCCCCATTCCTTTAATCAATGTTTTAATAATTAAAACTTATTTAGTTAAACTAATTAGACACTGACAGGTGGGGCCTACTAGCTAATTAACTTAGTTTAGTTAAATTAACTACTGTTAATTAGTCCAGTCACTGACCAGTGGGACCCACTGGACCCACAGGTCAGTTTTGACCTGGTCAGCGTGTCTGTTGACCGCTGACATCATCCCCACGCAATGCTGATGTCATATTTCCTTTTCTGTTAATTATGTTAATTTAAATAATTTCAAAAAATGTTTAAACCTTTAGAAATTCATAGAAAATAAACCGTAACTCCGATGAAAATGTTTTCTACATAAAAGTTGCTCAGAAAAATCCAACGAATCCGAATACGCGGTCCGTTCATCTGTTACATGCCCCTAGCATGCTGAACATGGAACATTCCCCCTCCGGTCATCTGTTTGAACAGGTCCGGAACCGGGAATACATTCCCGGTTGAATTCCCCCTTCACCTTTATTGTGTAGCCATACGTTAGGTCACACCCGGCACAGCATATTGCCATGTTATGCTTTGTGATGCTATGCTTGCTTTATATTTATTGTTTCTTACCCCTCTTCTCTCCGGTAGACCCCGAGACCGATGCCGCCCCTGTGATCGACTACGTCGACGACGACCCCTCCTTGCCAGAGCAACCAGGCAAGCCCCCCCTTGATCACCAGATATCGCCTATTCTTCTCTATACTGCTTGCATTAGAGTAGTGTAGCATGTTACTGCTTTCGGTTAATCCTATTCTGCTGCATAGCCTGTCATTGTTGCTACAGTTGTTACCCTTACCTGCTATCCTACTGCTTAGTATAGGATGCTAGTGTTCCATCAGTGGCCCTACACTCTTGTCCGTCTGCCATGCTATACTACTGGGCCGTGATCACTTCGGGAGGTGATCACGGGTATATATTATATACTTTATATACATGACACATGTGGTGACTAAAGTCGGGTCAGCTCGTTGAGTACCCGCAAGTGGTTCTGATGAGGGGGCTGAAAGGACAGGTGGCTCCATCCCGGTAGAGGTGGGCCTGGGTTCCTGACGGCCCCCGACTGTTACTTTGTGGCGGACCGACAGGGCAGGTTGAGACCACCTAGGAGAGAGGTGGGCCTGGCCCTGGTCGGCGTTCACGGATACTTAACACGCTTAACGAGATCTTGGTATTTTATTTGAGTCTGGCCATTTGGTCTATACGCACTAACCAACTACGCGGGAACAGTTATGGGCACTCGGCGTCGTGGTATCAGCCGAAGCTCTTTTTGACGTCAGTGACTGAGTGGCGCGCGCCGCATTGGACCGTAAGCTCGCGCTTGTATTAAGGGGGCTAGGTCTGCTTCCGGCCGCGTACGCAACGTGCAGGTGTGCAACGGGCGATGGGCCCAGACCCCTGCGCGCATAGGATTTAGACCGGCGTGCTGACCTCTCTGTTGAGCCTAGGTGTGGCTGCGACGTGTTGATCTTCCGAGGCCAGGCATGACCCAGGAATGTGTGTCCGGCCAAATGGGATCGAGCGTGTTGGGTTATGTGGTGCACCCCTGCAGGGAAGTTTATCTATTCGAATAGCCGTGTCCCTCGGTAAAAGGACGACCCGGAGTTGTACCTTGACCTTATGACAAACTTAATAAAACACACCCTTCCAAGTGCCAGATATAACCCGGTGATCGCTCTCTAACAGGGCGACGAGGAGGGGATCGCCGGGTAGGATTATACTATACGATGCTACTTGGTGAACTTATCATCTACTCTCTCCTACATGCTGCAAGATGGAGGTGGCCAGAAGCGTAGTCTTCGACAGGATTAGCTATCCTCCTCTTATTCTGGCATTCTGCAGTTCAGTCCACCGATATGGCCCTTTACACATATACCCATGCATATGTAGTGTAGCTCCTTGCTTGCGAGTACTTTGGATGAGTACTCACGGTTGCTTTTCTCCCTCTTTTCCCCCTTTCCCTTCTACCTGGTTGTCGCAACCAGATGCTGGAGCCCAGGAGCCAGACGCCACCGTCGACGATGACTCCTACTATACCGGAGGTGCCTACTACTACGTGTAGGCCGCTGACGACGACCAGGAGTAGTTAGGAGGATCCCAGGCAGGAGGCGTGCGCCTCTTTCGATCTGTATCCCAGTTTGTGCTAGCCATCTTATGGCAACTTGTTTAACTTATGTCTGTACTCAGATATTGTTGCTTCCGCTGACTTGTCTATGATCGAGCACTTGTATTCGAGCCCTCGAGGCCCCTGGCTTGTATTATGATGCTTGTATGACTTATTTTTATTTTTAGAGTTGTGTTTTGATATCTTCCCGTGAGTCCCTGATCTGGATCGTACATGTTGCGTGTATGATTAGTGTACGGTCAAATCGGGGGCGTCACACTGGGAAAGGACACCGCAAGATTGAGCCCAAAGCTAAGCACTTCTCCCATTGCAAGAAAAACCAGTCTAGTTGGCCAAACCAAACCGATAGTTCAAAGAGAATTACAAAGATATCAAATCATGCATAAAAGAATTCAGAGAAGATTCAAACAATATTCATAGATAAGCTAATCATAAATCCACAATTCATCGGATCTCGGCAAACATCAAGGAGAACATGGTATTGAGAATCAAAGAGAGAGAAGAAGCCATCTAGAAACTAGCTATGGACCCGTAGGTCTATGGTAAACTACTCATGCTTCATCGGAAGGGCAATAGGGTTGATGTAGAAGCCCTCCATGATCGAATCCCCTCCGCAGGGTGTCGGGAAATTAAAGGTCCCTAGATGGGGTCTCACGGGTACAGAAGGTTGTGGCGGTGGAAAAGTTTTTTCGTGGACTCTTCTGGTGGTTTGGGGATATTTGGGGATATATAGGCAAAATAATTAAGCCAGGAGGGTCATGTGGGGGGCACAAGGGTGGGCGGCGCGCCCTCCATCCTTTTGACCGCCTCTAGGCTCCTCCGACTTCATCTCCAAGTCTCCTGGTTGTCTTCTGGTCCATGAAAAATCATCGCGAAAGTTGCATTCCGTTTGAACTCCGTTTGGTATTCCTTTTCTGCGAAACTCAAAAATAAGGAAAAAACAGAAACTGGCACTGGGCTCTAGGTTAATAGGTTAGTTCCAAAAAATAATATAAAACAACATATTAATGCATATAAAACATTCAAAACAGATAATATAATAGCATGGAACAATAAAAAATTATAGATACGTTGGAGACGTATTAGTGGATCATGTAGAGAATATGTTATGTTATGGTTATATTGTTGAATTCGAATATGAACCTAGATGTAATTATTATGAGAGAGGAAGATATGGTTGTAGAAATTTTCATGTTACTAAATTACCTCTCTTTATGTCGAGATTTCTATTGTTTCTTTCTTCTTCCTTGCATATGCTAGTTTTTGCTTGTCTTGATAATTTGTTTGCTTATAAAATTCCTATGCATAGGAAGTATGTTAAACTTAAACTTGCTTTTCACATGCTACATGATGCTCTATTCATGTTCCAATTGTTATCTTTCATGTGAGCATCATTGAAATCTCAAAGCCTAGCTAGGGGCGTAAAACAATAGCGCTTGTTGGGAGGCAACCATTTTTTTTTGCTTTTTGCTTATGTTTTTAATAAATATGTAATTATACTTTTTTTATGATTGTGCTTTAGTATTTTAATTAGTGTTTGTGCCAAGTTAGACCTTTGGGATGATTTGGAAGATTGTTGATTTGATTCTGTGAAAAAACAGAAACTTTTGTGTCGAGTAGCAGAATTGTTAAAATTTTCTGGAGCGTGATAAAATTCTGAATTTTTACACTTTATTGATATACAAATTTCCCACGTTTTCCTAATTGTTCATAATTTTTGGAATTACACAAGTTTGGCTAAAGTCCATATTACTACAGACTGTTCTGTTTTTGACAGATTCTGTTTTCGTTATGTTGTTCGCTTGTTTTGATGAATCTATGGGTTGTATCGGGGGTATGGACCATGGTGAACTTAGAATACAGTATATATAGTGCAAATGTAAAATTCAAATGAGTTTACAATAGTAACTAAAAGTGGTGATTTACTTCATTATACTAACGGATCTCATGAATTTTCTGTTGAGTTTTGTGTTGTGAGGTTTCCAAGTTTTGGGCAAAGTTTTGATGGACTATGGAATAAGGAGTGGAAAGAGCCTAAGCTTGGGTATTCCCATGGCACCCCAAGGTAATATTCAAGGATAACCAAGCATCTAAGCTTGGGGATGCCCCGGAAGGCATCCACTCTTTTGTCTACGATCCATCGGTAAATTACTTGAGGCTGTATTTTTATTCACCACATGATGTGTGTTTTGCTTGGAGCGTTTTGTATTATATGAGTCTTTGCTTTATTTTATTTTTAGTTTGCCACAATTATCCTTGCAGGACACACCTTTTGAGAGGGACACACATTAATCGTGAATTTATTAGAATACTCTATGTGCTTCACATATATCTTTTAGAGCACGGCGGTGGTTATATTTTAAAGACATTGATGAACTCTCTTGCTTCACTTATATTATTTTGAAAGTCTTATAAATGGTATGTCGGTTTGCTTGGGTTATGAATTTAGTCCTAATATAATGGGTATTCAAGAGAGATATAATAAAAACTTGCATGAAGATCATTGAATATATGAGAAGTTTGATTCCTTGCATCTGTTTTGAGATATAAAGATGGTGATATTAGAGTCATGGTAGTAAGTAATTGTGGTTTAGTATAAATATTTGTGTTAAGGTTTGTGATTCCCAAAGCATGCACATATGGTCTCTCGTTATGCTATGAGATTGGAGCATGTTTTATTGTTGATTGTCATCCTTTGCCTGGAGGTTGGGAGCGTGCGATGCTTAACTCCTACCAACCTCTCCCCAAGGAGCATGCGTAGTAGTACTTTGTTTCGAGGGCTAATAAAACTTTGGAAATAAGTATGTGAGTTCTTTATGACTAATGTGAGTCCATGGATTGTACGCACTCTCACCTTTCCGCATTTTCCTAGCCTCTTCGGTACGGTGCATTGTCCTTTCTCACCTTGAGTTGTGGTGCAAACTTCGTCGGTGCATCCAAACCTCGTGATATGATACACTCTATCACACATAAGACACCTTATATCTTCCTCAAAACAGCCACCATACCTACCTATTATGGCACTTCCATAGCCATTCCGAGATATATTGCCATGCAACTTCCACAGTTCCATATTCATGACATGTGTGTTCATCGTGATATTGCTTTGCATGATCATATAGAGCTGACATGATATTTGTGGCATAGCCACCATTCATCATTTGTATACATGTTATGCCAGATCGTTGCACATCCTGGTATACCGCCGGAAGCATTCATATAGAGTCATATTTTTGTTCTGTTTTATTATGACACATATCATCATTGTCATATTGCTTTGCATGATCATATAGTTGACATACTATTTGTGGCTTGGCCAATGTTCATTTTTTTATACATGTCACGCTAGATCATTGCACATCCCGGTACACCGCCGGAAGCATTCATATAGAGTCATATTTTTGTTCTAGTATCGAGTTGTAATTCTTGGCTTGTAAGTAAATAAAAGTGTGATGATCATCATTATTAGAGCATTTTCCCATGTGAGGAAAGGATGATGGAGACTATGATTCCCCCACAAGTCGGGATGAGACTCCAGACGATAAAGGAAAAAAGAGAGGCCAAAGAGCCCAAAATAAAAAAAGAGGCCAAAGATCCCAAAAGAAAAAAAGAGAAAAGAAAAATAAAAAATGAGAGAAAAAGACAGAAGGGACAATGTTACTATCCTTTTCCACACTTGTGCTTCAAAGTAGCACCATGTTCTTCATGATAGAGAGTCTCCTAGTTTGTCACTTTCATATATATTACTAGTGGGAATTTTTCATTATAGAACTTGGCTTGTATATTCCAATAATGGGCGTCCTCAAATGCCCTAGGTCTTCATGAGCAAGAAAGTTGGATGCACACCCACTTTGATTTTCTTTTGAGCTTTCATACACTTATAGATCTAATGCATCTATTGCATGGCAATCCCTACTCCTTGCATTGACATCAATTGATGGGCATCTCCATAGCCTCACTAGTACAACGAGGTGCTATACAAACAGTTTTTAACCCCTTTCTGTGACGGCATTTGGAACCGTCGCCTAGTGAGTGACGGCGATAGGGGGGTCCTTGTTGGGGAACGTAGCAGAAATTCAAAATTTTCTACGCATCACCAAGATCAATCTATGGAGTAATCTAGCAACGAGGGGATGGGGAGTGCATCTACATACCATTGTAGATCGCGATGCGGAAGCGTTGCAAGAACGCGGATGAGGGAGTCGTACTCGTAGCGATTCAGATCGCGGTTGATTCCGATCTAAGCACCGAAGAACGGTGCCTCCGCGTTCAACACACGTACAGCCCGGTGACGTCTCCCATGCCTTGATCCAGCACGGAGAGAGGGAGAGGTTGGGGAAGACTCCATCCAGCAGCAGCACGACGGCGTGGTGGTGATGGAGGAGCATGGCAATCCCGCAGGGCTTCGCCAAGCACCGCGGGAGAGGAGGAGGAGGAGGTAGGGCTGCGCCAGGGAGAGGAAAACTCATGTATTCGCAGCCCCCAATACCTCAACTATATATAGGGGAGAGGGAGGGGGCTGCGCCCCCTCTAGGGTTTCCACCCCAAGGGGTGCGGCAGCCCCAAAACCCATCTAGGGCGGCGGCCAAGGGGGGAGAGGGGGAAACTTGCCCCCCAAGCAAGGTGGAGGCGCCCCCTCCCCAAACCCTAGGCGCCTTGGGCCCTGGTGGGGGGCGCACCAGCCCACCTGGGGCTGGTCCCCTCCCACACTTGGCCCATGCTGCCCTCTGGGGCTGGTGGCCCCACTTGGTGGACCCCCGGGACCCTCCCGTGGTCCCGGTACATTACCGATATCACCCGAAACTTTTCCGGTGACCAAAACAGGACTTCCCATATATAAATCTTTACCTCCGGACCATTCCGGAACTCCTCGTGACGTCCGGGATCTCATCCGGGACTCCGAACAACATTCGGTAACCACGTACATGCTTTCCCTATAACCCTAGCGTCATCGAACCTTAAGCGTGTAGACCCTACGGGTTCGGGAACCATGCAGACATGACCGAGACGTTCTTTGGCCAATAACCAACAGCGGGATCTGGATACCCATGTTGGCTCCCACATGTTCCACGATGATCTCATTGGATGAACCACGATGTCGGGGATTCAATCAATCCCGTATGCAATTCGCTTTGTCTATCGATATGTTACTTGCCCGAGATTCGATCGTCGGTATCCTTATACCTTGTTCAATCTCGTTACCGGCAAGTCTCTTTACTCGTTCCGTAACTCACATCATCCCGTGATCAACTCCTTGGTCACATTGTGCACATTATGATGATGTCCTACCGAGTGGGCCCAGAGATACCTCTCCGTTTACACGGAGTGACAAATCCCAGTCTCGATTCGTGCCAACCCAACAGACACTTTCGGAGATACCTGTAGTGCACCTTTATAGCCACCCAGTTACGTTGTGACGTTTGGTACACCCAAAGCATTCCTACGGTATCCGGGAGTTGCACAATCTCATGGTCTAAGGAAATGATACTTGACATTAGAAAAGCTCTGAGCAAACGAACTACACGATCTTGTGCTAGGCTTAGGATTGGGTCTTGTCCATCACATCATTCTCCTAATGATGTGATCCCGTTATCAACGACATCCAATGTCCATGGTTAGGAAACCGTAACCATCTATTAATCAATGAGCTAGTCAACTAGAGGCTTACTAGGGACATGGTGTTGTGTGTGTATCCACACATGTATCTGAGTTTCCTATCAATACAATTCTAGCATGGATAATAAACGATTATCATGAACAAGGAAATATAATAATAACCTATTTATTATTGCCTCTAGGGCATATTTCCAACAGTCTCCCACTTGCACTAGAGTCAATAATCTAGTCCACATCACCATGTGATTAACACTCATAGGTCACATCACCATGTGACCAACACCCAAGAGGTTACTAGAGTCAACAATCTAGTTCACATCACCATGTGATTAACACTCAATGAGTTCTGGTTCGACCATGTTATGCTTTGTGAGAGAGGTTATTAGTCGACGGGTCTGAACCTTTCAGATCTGTGTGTGCTTTATGAATATCTATGTCATCTTGTGGATGCTACCACGCGCTATTTGGAGCCATAAATAATTGCTCTACTATACGAATCCGGTTTACAACTCAGAGCCATCCGGATTAGTGTCAAAGTTCACATCGACGTAACCCTTTACGACAAACTCCTTTTCACCTCCATAATCGAGAAAATTCCTTAGTCCACTAGATACTAAGGATAAGTTCGACCGCTGTCATGTGATCCATTCCCGGATCACTATTGTACCCCTTGACCAACTCATGGCAAGGCACACTACATGTGCGGTACACAGCATAGCATACTATAGAGCCTATGTCTAAAGCATAGGGGACGACCTTCGTCCTTTCTCTCTCTTCTGCTGTGGTCAGGTCTTGAGTCTTACTCAATACTCACACCTTGTAACACAGCCAAGAACTCCTTCTTTGCTGATCTATTTTGAACTCTTTCAAAATCATGTCAAGGTGTGCGTTCTTTGAAAGTATCATCGGGCGTCTTGATCTATCTCTATAGATCTTGATGCCCAATATGTAAACAGCTTTATCCAGGTCTTCCTTTGAAAAACTCCTTTCAAACAACCCTTTATGCTTTCCAGAAATTTCACATCATTTCGGATCAACAATATGTCATTCACATATACTTATCAGAAATGTTGTAGCGCTCCCACTCACTTTATTATAAATACAAGTTTCTAACAAACTTTGTATAAACCCAAAAACTTTGATCACTCCATCAAAGCGTATATTCTGACTCCGAGATGCTTGCTCTAGTCCATGGAAGGATCGCTGGAGCTAGCATACCTTTTAGCATCCTTAGGATCGACAAAACCTTTCTGATTGTATCACATACAACCTTTCCTTATGAAAACTGGTAAGGAAACTTGTATTGACATCCATCTACCAGATTTCATAAATGCAGCTAATGCTAACATGATTCCGACGGACTTAAGCATCGCTACGGATGAGAAAATCTCATCATAGTCAACTCCTTGAACTTGTGAAAATTCTCTTTGCCACAAGTCGAGCTTCATAGACGGTAACATTACCGTCCATGTTCGTCTTCTTCTTAAAGATCCATTTACCTCAACAGCCTTACGACCATCAAGTAGTTCTCTCAAAGTCTATACTTTGTTTTCATACATGGATCCTCTCGGATTTTATGGCCTCGAGCCATTCGTCGGAATTCGGCCCACCATCGCTTCTCCATAGCTCGTAGGTTCATCGTTGTCCAACAACATGACTTCCAAGACAGGATTACGCATTACTCTGAAGTAGTACACATCCTCGTCGTCCTACGAGGTTTGTTAGTGACTTGATCCGAAGTTTCATGATCACTATCATAAGCTTCCACTTCAATTGGTGTAGGTGCCACAGGAACAACTTCCTGTGCCCTGCTACACACTAGTTGAAGTGGCGGTTCAATAACCTTATCAAGTCTCCACCATCCTCCCACTCAATTCTTTCGAGAGAAACTTTTCCTCGAGAAAGGACTTGTTTCTAGAAGCAATTACTTTTGCTTCCAGATCTGAAATAGGAGGTATACCCAACTGTTTTGGGTATTCTATGAAGATGCATTTATCCGCTTTGGGTTCGAGCTTATGAGCTTGAAACTTTTTCACATAAGCATCGCAGCCCCAAACTTTTAAGAAACGACAACTTAGGTTTCTCTAAACGGTGTCGTCTCAATGGAATTGCGTGGTGCCCTATTTAAAGTGAATGCGGTTGTCTCTAATGCCTAACCCATAAACGATAGTGGTAATTCGATAAGGAACATCATGGTATGCACCATATCCAATAGGGTGCAGTTATGATGTTCGGACACACCATCACACTATGGTGTTCCAGGCGGTATTAATTGTGAAACACTTTCCACAATGTCTTAATTGTGTGCCAAACTCGTAACTCAGATACTCATCTCTATGATCATATCACAGACATTTTATCCTCTTGTCACGACGATCTTCAACTTCACTCTGAAATTACTTGAACCTTTCAATAATTCAGACTTGTGTTTCATCAAGTAAATACACTCAGCATCTACTCAAATCATCTGTGAAGTAAGAACATAACGATATCCACTGCATGCCTCCGCACTCATTGGACTGCATACATCAAAATGTATTACTTCCAATAAGTCGCTCTCTTGTTCCATCTTACTGAAAACGAGGACTTTCAGTCATCTTGCCCATGTGGTATGATTTGCATGTCTCAAGTGATTCAAAATCAAGTGAGTCCAAACGATCCGTCTGCATGGAGTTTCTTCATGCATATATACCAATAGACATGGTTCGCATGTCTCAATCTTTTCAAAAATGAGTGAGTCCAAAGATCCATCAACATGGAGCTTCTTCATGCGTTTTATACCAATATGACTCAAGTGGCAGTGCCACAAGTATGTGGTACTATCATTACTATCTTATATCTTTTGGCATGAACATGTGTATCACTACGATCGAGATTCATTTTAGGTGCAAGACCATTGAAGGTATTATTCAAATAAACATAGTAACCATTATTCTCCTTAAATGAATAACCGTATTGCGATAAACATAATCCAATCATGCTCAATGCAAACACCAAATCTCGATGGTAGAGGGAGCATGCGATGCTTGATCACATCAACCTTGGAAACATTTCCAACACATATCGTCATCTCACCTTTAGCTAGTCTCCGTTTATTCCGTAGCTTTTATTTCGAGTTAACTAACACTTAGCAACCGAACCGGTATCTAATACCCTGGTGCTGCTAGGAGTACTAGTAAAGTACACATTCATATAATGTATATCCAATATACTTCTGTCGATCTTGCCTGCCTTCTCATCTACCAAGTATCTAGGGTAGTACTGCTTCAATGACCGTTCCCCTCATTACAGAAGCACTTAGTCTCGGGTTTGGGTTCAACCTTGGGATTCTTCACTGGAGCAGCAAACGATTTGCTGTTTCATGAAGTATCCCTTTGCCCTTGCCCTTCTTAAACTAGTGGTTTTACTAACCATCAACAATTGATGCTCCTTCTTGATTTCTACTTTCGCGGTGTCCAACATCGCGAGTTGCTCAAGGATCATCATCTATCCTTGATATTTATAGTTCATCACGAAGCTCTAGTAGCTTGGTGGCAGTGATTATGGAGAACCATCACTATCTGATCTGGAAGATTAACTCCCACTCGATTCAAGTGATTGTAGTACTCATACAATCTGAGCACATGCTCAACGATTGAGCTTTTCTCCTTAGTTTGCAGGTTTAAGAAACTTGTCAGAGGTCTCATACCTCTTGACGTGGGCACTAGTCTGAAATCCCAATTTCAGTCTTCGGAACATCTCATATGTTCTGCGACATTTCAAAACCGTCTTTGGTGCCACAATTCTAAACCGTACGCACTGAACTATCACGTAGTCATCAAAACGTGTATGTCAGATGTTTCGCAACATCGCTGAGGTTCAGCACACCGAGCGGTGCATTAAGGACATAAGCCTTCTGTGCAGCAATGAGGACAATCCTCAGTTTACGGACCCAGTCCGCATAATTGCTACTATCAACTTAATTTTCTCTAGGAACATATCTTAAACAGTAGAACTAAAGCGTATGACATAATTTGCAAAGACCTTTTGACTATGTTCATGATAATTGAGTTCATCTGATTCATGAACTCCCACTCAGATAGACATCCCTCTAGTCATCTAAGTGATACATGATCCGAGTCAAACTAGGCCGTGTCCAATCATCACGTGAGACGGACTAGTCATTATCGGTGAACATCTCCATGTTGATCGTATCTACTATACGACTCATGTTCGACCTTTCGATCTCTTGTGTTCCGAGGCCATGTCTGTACACGCTAGGCTCGTCAAGTCAACCTAAGTGTTTTGCATGTGTTCCGAGGCCATGTCTGTACATGCTAGGCTCGTCAACACCCGTTGTATGCGAACGTTAGAATCTATCACACCCGATCATCACGTGGTGCTTCGAAACAACGAACCTTCGCAACGGTGCACAGTTAGGGGGAACACGTCTCTTGAAATTTTAGTGAGGGATCATCTTATTTATGCTACCGTCGTTCTAAGCAAATAAGATGCATAACATGATAAACATCACATGCAATCAAATAGTGACATGATATGGCCAATATCATTTTGCTCCTTTGATCTCCATCTTCGGGGCACCGTGATCATCTTTGTCACCGGCATGACACCATGATCTCCATCATCATGATCTCCATCATTGTGTCTTCATGAAGTTGTCACGCCAACGATTACTTCTACTTCTATGGCTAACGCGCTTAGCAATAAAGTAAAGTAATTTACATGGCGTTATTCAATGACACGCAGGTCATACAAAAAATAAAGACAACTCCTATGGCTCCTGCCGGTTGTCATACTCATCGACATGAAAGTCGTGATTCCTATTACAAGAATATGATCAATCTCATACATCACATATATCATTCATCACATCTTCTGGCCATATCACATCACATAGCACATGCTGCAAAAACAAGTTAGACGTCCTCTAATTGTTGTTGCAAGTTTTTACGTGGCTTGTATAGGTTTCTAGCAAGAACGTTTCTTACCTACGTAAAACCACAACGTGATATGCCAATTTCTATTTACCCTTCATAAGGACCCTTTTCATTGAATCCGTTCCGACTAAAGTGGGAGAGATAGACACCCGCTAGCCACCTTATGCAACTAGTGCATCTCAGTCGGTGGAACCTGTCTCACGTAAGCGTACGTGTAAGGTCGGTCCGGGCCGCTTCATCCCACAATGTCGCCGAAACAAGATAAGACTAGTAACGGCAAGAAGAATTGGCAACATCGACGCCCACACCTACTTTGTGTTCTACTCGTGCATAGAAAATACGCATAGACCTAGCTCATGATGCCACTGTTGGGGAACGTAGCAGAAATTAAAAAATTTCTACGCATCACCAAGATCAATCTATGGAGTAATCTAGCAACGAGGGGATGGGGAGTGCATCTACATACCATTGTAGATCGCGATGCGGAAGCGTTGCAAGAACGCGGATGAGGGAGTCGTACTCGTAGCGATTCAGATCGCGGTTGATTCCAATCTAAGCACCGAAGAACGGTGCCTCCGCGTTCAACACATGTGCAGCCCGGTGACGTCTCCCATGCCTTGATCTAGCAAGGAGAGAGGGAGAGGTTGGGGAAGACTCCATCCAGCAGCAGCACGACGGCGTGGTGGTGATGGAGGAGCGTGGCAATCCCGCAGGGCTTCGCCAAGCACTGCGGGAGAGGAGGAGGAGGAGGTAGGGCTGCGCCAGGGAGAGGAAAACTCATGTATTCGCAGCCCCCAATACCTCAACTATATATAGGGGAGAGGGAGGGGGCTGCGCCCCCTCTAGGGTTTCCACCCAAGGGGTGCGGCAGCCCCAAAACCCATCTAGGGCGGCGACCAAGGGGGGAGAGGGGGAAACTTGCCCCCCAAGCAAGGTGGAGGCGCCCCCTCCCCAAACCCTAGGCGCCTTGGGCCCTGGTGGGGGGGCGCACCAGCCCACCTGGGGCTGGTCCCCTCCCACACTTGGCCCATGCTGCCCTCTGGGGCTGGTGGCCCCACTTGGTGGATCCCTGGAACCCTCCCGGTGGTCCCAGTACATTACCGATATCACCCGAAACTTTTCCGGTGACCAAAACAGGACTTCCCATATATAAATCTTTACCTCCGGACCATTCCGGAACTCCTCGTGACGTCCAGGATCTCATCCGGGACTCCGAACAACATTCGGTAACCACGTACATGCTTTCCCTATAACCCTAGCGTCATCGAACCTTAAGCGTGTAGACCCTACGTGTTCGGGAACCATGCAGACATGACCGAGACGTTCTTTGGCCAATAACCAACAGCGGGATCTGGATACCCATGTTGGCTCCCACATGTTCCACGATGATCTCATCGGATGAACCACGATGTCGGGGATTCAATCAATCCCGTATGCAATTCCCTTTGTCTATCGATATGTTACTTGCCCGAGATTCGATCGTCGGTATCCTTATACCTTGTTCAATCTCGTTACCGGCAAGTCTCTTTACTCGTTCCGTAACTCACATCATCCCGTGATCAACTCCTTGGTCACATTGTGCACATTATGATGATGTCCTACCGAGTGGGCCCAGAGATACCTCTCCGTTTACACGAAGTGACAAATCCCAGTCTCGATTCGTGCCAACCCAACAGACACTTTCGGAGATACCTATAGTGCACCTTTATAGCCACCCAGTTACGTTGTGACGTTTGGTACACCCAAAGCATTCCTACGGTATTCGGGGGTTGCACAATCTCATGGTCTAAGTGTTGAGGATATAGACCTGGGAGTCACCCGCCAGGAGGGCCGGGTTACACTAAGGGTCATTGCCAGAAGCCCGGAGCTAAGTTTCAAGATAATGGGCCAGAGATGGGCTGAGACCCGGCGATGGCTTAAAGCCCGTAGTACAATCTTTATTGTTATAGTAGACTTGTAGTGTAAGGCAAGTATTGTTTAGAGTCCGAGCCGGACACTCTTATGAGCCGGCCGGGACTCTGAGGGCCGCTGGGTGTCAACCTCCCTATATAAAGGGACGACCCGGCAGCGGTTTAGGGACGACAACAATCTGATCGAGAGCCGGGCATAGCTGTTTAGCTCCCTGGTTATCGAAACCCTGATTAATACCACCTCAACTGGACGTAGGCTTTTACCTTCACCGTAAGGGGCCGAACCAGTATAAACCCTCGTGTTCCTTGTCCCACTTAACCCCTTCAAGCTTCCCAATTGCGATGGCTCCACGACTAAGTCCTAACCCGAGGACATCTGCCGTGACAAATCCACGACAGTTGGCGCCCACCGTGGGGCTGGCGCACGGTGGATTTGAGTTCTTGAAGGGCAGCTTCGAAGGGCTCAAGGGATACGCTGTGGGCCGGATGACCAAGAGTCGTCGCGGCAAGCTCTACATCGACGATGCGGACTGGGGCCCCGACGCCGGCTCAGTGGAGTACGGGTACCGGGTCCCCTTCGGTGGAATTCATGTCTTCATCGGCAAGATTGGTGAGCCGGGCCCCGAGCCGGATCCCCGCGCCGATCTCATCGAAACGGCTCAGCGCGCACGACCCGCCCGGGCCCGGCCTGCCTTAAGGCGCGCTTTTGTGGGATGCATCCACGGAGGGCCCTCTGATCCATCCGGGTCTGGTGATGAGGCGGCCGCCGGCTCTGACGGCGAGTCGGCCGCTGATGAGTCAAACTCGTTGTACCAACTTCAAGATGGCAGGCTCATGAGTTATTCCGATGGCAACAGTATTCCGGACCTTTTTGAGCCGCCAAGTCAGGTCGGAGTTTTTATGGCTGGTGCGCAGCCTGTTCAGAACCCCGTTGCCGGATCGGAAAACCCGGAGCCTTCCCCGGCTCAGGTGCTGATGGATCTCACGGATAAGATGACGGCCCTGTTAACCGCAACGGTCGACCCGACGGATCAAGTTCAGCATGATGCAGCGGTGGCACAGCTAAAATTGGATCTGATAAAAGCGGAAGGGATCAGACTGGCTGCGGAGCGGGCGGCTCTCGATGCCCGGACTCAGCTGATTCAGGCGCAGTCCTTCCAACTCACGATGGATCAGAACGCGGCCAATGAGGTCATGAGAAGGAGGCATCAAAAGGCTCAATCTCGACTCCCGCCGGTTTACGATCCGCGCGACCTCTTCAACACACCGGGTGCAGGGTCTAGTCACCCGCCGGGGGTCGTAGCACCCGGATCTGGACCCCTTATTCAACCACGAGTGATGGGGCCTCCCCAGGGACCCCCCCGCCCCGCCTCAGTATGTGCCAATACCCCCGGGCCATTATAATAACCCGCTGGAGAACATGGTCGCCGCAGCGGCACGGCTGGCGGCTCTGCCCGTTGATGGCGACTCTCCGACGGCTATTGAGACCCGCCGGGTCAGAGAACTCCTCCAGACAGCGCTGGCGCAGCAAGAGGCGTACTCCTACAGCCGGGATAGGATCCATTCAACCCCTCGTCCAGGGCAGAGCCCGAGTTACAGCCGGCACATGGTCTCGGCGACCGGCTCAAGTAATGTCCGACGCCATGACCCGCCCCCTGGTCATGGCCCGGCTCATAATGGAGCCTTCTACGTAGCAGACCAAGCACGCCAGGAGGCGGAGCAGGCGCCTCAAGTGATGGCTTACCAGACCCCCCCGGCTTATCCGACGATGTCCGTTGATGCGGGTATCCCTACTAGAACCGGGGGTGTCCCGTGTTTGATGCCAGCTATCCGTAATGAACGTCTACCCAAGGACTTCAAAGGACCTAGGAAGGTGCCTAACTATACAGCAGACTTACAGCCGGCAGCCTGGATCGAGAGTTATGAGATGGCTATGGAATTGCTGGAAGTCAGCGAGGCGGCCATGGCCAAATATTTCACCATGATGTTAGATGGAACTGCCCGCACGTGGTTGAAAGGGTTACCGCCGAACTCCATCGGGTCTTGGGCTGAGCTGAAAGCCCGGTTCATTCAAAACTTCAAAGATACCTGCAGGCAATCTATGTCAATCGTGGATCTGACTAACTGTAAGCAGCAGGAGGGTGAATCCACGACCCATTGGGTTCGCCGGGTCAAGGAGATCATACATTCATCGGATAAGATGGATGCCGGCTCTGCAGTCTTAATGTTGGAACAAAACTGTCGCTTTGTGCCCCTAAAGATGAAACTCGGGCGGCTTAAGCGTGACTGTACTGATATGGGTACACTGATGGCAGCTCTTGTCAAGTACGCCGATTCCGATGGTACCAAGGATCCCCCTTCAGATGATGAAAGGGCAGGGAAGGGAAAGAAGAACGGCAACGGCAAGGGTCCTCAGTTTAGCCCGGGGAACCAAGGAGGAGGCAAGCGCAAGGCCGATGGCAGCCTAGAGTTTGTAGCCAACACCAACTCTCAAGGTAATAACCAGCGACGCAAGGGGAGGCCCCCTCCCCGAGGCGGCGGGTCAGGACCTTCTCTGGAACAGCTGTTGAATGAACCTTGTCCGAGACACGGTTCTAGAGAGAAGCCGGCGACTCATCTGTGGAAGGATTGTGCTATCATGAAGGCCTTTAAAAACTACAATGGTCCGGGTGGCGGCTCAGGCGCCGGCGGCTTTCATGGCCCGGGCGGCGGGTCAAATTCCGGTCCTCAGAACGGTCAAGGGGGCTTTAATCAACAGTCTGGTCAGGGTCATCAACAGCAACAGGGGGGCTATCAGACCAACCCAAAGCAGCTTAGCGGTGGACAGTATCACGTGTTCACCACTAGTTTGTGCAAACGAGACGAGAAGCTTCACAAGAGGGCTGTTAATGCTGTTGAGCCGGCGGTTCCACGCTACTTACGGTGGTCGGAGCAGCCCATAGTGTGGAGTAGGGAGGATCACCCTCCCCGGGTGGATAACCCGGGCCACCTGGCCTTAGTGGTGGCTCCTCAAGTGGGAGGCTATAAGTTCACAAAGGTACTCATGGATGGAGGCAGCAGCATCAACATCCTCTATTATGAGACTTTCCGTCGTATGGGGCTAGTTGATAAGAACCTCAGCCAGTCAAATACTATCTTCCATGGTGTGGTACCCGGTAAATCGGCTTATCCAGTCGGCAAGATCGAACTGGAAGTGGCCTTCGGTGATGAGAACAACTACAGGGTGGAGAAGTTGACCTTTGAGGTGGTCAAGATAAGAAGTCCTTACCACGCCATATTTGGACGGCCGGCTTACGCCAAGTTCATGGCACGGCCGTGTTATGTGTACTTACAACTCAAGATGCCGGGTCACAACGGGACCATTACGGTTCACGGCAGCCGGAAAGTGGCTCTGGAGTGTGAGGAAGGTGACGCGGCTTATGCAGAGTCTGTTTGTGCCACAGAAGAGTTGAAATTTTATAAAGACAATGTTGACCCAACAGATATGACCTCTCTGAAAAAGCCAACCACGGAGAATGAACCAGCAATGAAGTTTAAATCAGCTGATGAGACTAAACTTGTTGATTTTGTTCCAGGTGACTCGTCTCAGCAGTTCAGCATCAGTGCAAATCTGGACCCGAAATAGGAAGGCGCGCTCATCGAGTTCATCCGTGAGAATAGGGACATCTTCGCATGGAAACCTTCTGACATGCCAGGTGTACCTAGAGAACTCGCTGAGCACACTCTCAATGTTGATCCAAAATTTAAGCCGGTCAGACAGTTCCTTCGACGGTTTAACGAAGAGAGGCGGAAGGCTATTGGTGAAGAAGTGGCCCGGCTTTTGGCGGCCGGGTTCATTGTTGAGGTTTTTCACCCAGAGTGGTTGGCTAACCCGGTGCTTGTACTTAAGAAGAACGGCACCTGGCGGATGTGTGTGGACTACACGGACTTGAACAAGGCGTGTCCGGCTGATCCTTTTGCTCTCCCCCGTATTGATCAGATCATTGATGCTACGGCAGGTTGTGCACGCTTAAGTTTCTTGGATGCCTATTCCGGGTATCATCAGATTAAGATGGCAGTTAAGGACCAGGAGAAGACGGCATTCATCACTCCCTTTGGAGCCTTCTGCTATGTCTCTATGCCCTTTGGGCTCAAGTGTGCGCAGGCGACTTACCAGCGTTGTGTACAGAATTGTCTCCATAAACAGATCGGGCGCAATGTTCACGCTTACATGGACGATATTGTGGTTAAGTCCATCAAGGAGGAAACCCTGATAGATGACTTAAGGGAAACCTTCGATAATCTCCGGGTCTACAAGATGATGCTTAACCCGGCCAAATGTGTTTTTGGTGTTCCTGCGGGCAAGCTATTGGGCTTCTTGGTTTCTGACAGAGGAATTGAAGCTAACCCGGAGAAGATCAAAGCTATCACTTCTCTAGCTAAGCCGGCATGTGTAAATGATGTTCAGCGTTTGGCAGGTCGCATCGCTGCTTTAAGCCGGTTCATAAGCCGCTTGGGTGAGAAGGCTATGCCCTTATATCAGTTGATGAAGAAAACTGACAACTTTGTCTGGAATGATGCAGCTAATACCGCTTTGAGGATTTGAAAAAGCAACTGGCAGAGCCCCCCGTCCTTGCTGCTCCGGTTGATAAGGAGCCCTTGCTACTGTATGTGGCGGCAAACGCACGAGCCGTCAGCGTGGCTATTGTGGTGGAGCGCAAGGAGGCGGGTAAGGAGCATCCGGTTCAGCGGCCGGTTTATTATGTCAGTGAGGTGCTCATTGAGTCCAAGCAGCGGTATCCGCATTGGCAGAAGCTCGTATATGGGGTGTTTATGGCGAGCCGGAAGCTTAAGCATTATTTTCAGGGTCATCCCATCACTGTGGTCAGTTCCGCCCCTCTCGGTGATATTATCCAAAACAGAGAGGCTACAGGGAGAATTGCTAAGTGGGCTATAGAACTTGGACCTCATGACCTTAAATATGTGCCACGCACTGCTGTTAAGTCTCAGGCCTTGGTAGATTTCATCAATGATTGGACAGAGTCGCAAGTACCTGAGCAAAAGCCGGATAACACTTATTGGACTATTCACTTTGATGGGTCCAGGCAGCTGGAGGGCTCGGGAGCTGGTGTTGTCTTGGCTTCCCCTAAAGGTGACAAATTCCATTATGTGCTACGGTTGATGTTTCCTTGCACTAACAATGCGGCTGAATACGAGGCTTTGCTCCACGGTCTTCGGGTGGCTAAGGAGATGAGCTTAAGCCGGGTGAGGTGCTTTGGTGACTCAGACTTGGTGGCTCAACAAGTATCAGGCACCTGGGATTCTAAGGATCCTCTAATGGCGGCTTATCGCCGCGAGGTTGATGCCATTGCTGGGCACTTCCAGGGGTACCAAGTGGAGCATATTGATCGCCGGAGGAACGAGGCGGCGGATGCGTTAAGCCGGCTAGGCTCTCAGCGAAAGCCGGTGCCGCCTAACACTTTCCTGGATGTCCTGTATAATCCTTCGGTCAAGTTGCCTACAGAAGAAGATTTGGCCGTCCCTGACCCGGAGGCGCAACTGGTGGCAGCTCTTCATGTCATACCAGACTGGACAATGCCATATCTGGCTTATATAACCCGGGGAGAATTGCCTGAAGATGAAATTCTGGCCAGGCAAATAACCCGGCGGGCTAAGTCAATGATTGTTATCGATGGCGAGTTGTATCATCGCAGTGTTTCAGGGGCATTTCAGCGTTGTATCTCCCCTGAGGAAGGTCAAGAGATCTTGCGCGAGATCCATGAAGGGGATTGTGGCCATCATGCCGGTTCAAAATCTCTTGTGGCCAAGGCTTTCCGTCATGGTTTTTATTGGCTGACGGCTCACGCTGATGCAGAGGACTTGGTCAGTAAATGTGATGGCTGCCAAAGGTTCTCACGACGGGCTCATGTGCCGGCTCAGGAGTTGAGGATGATTCCAATCACCTGGCCCTTTGCGGTCTGGGGGCTTGATATGGTTGGGCCTTTTAAACGGTCCAAGGATAAGAAGACCCACCTCTTGGTGGCAGTTGACAAATTCACGAAGTGGGTGGAGGCTGAGCCAGTTAGCAAGTGCGATGCAGTTACGGCGGTTCAATTTATGAAAAAGGTGATTTTCCGCTTTGGCTTTCCGCACAGCATCATAACTGACAATGGCACCAATCTATCCAAGGGTGCTATGGAAGAGTTTTGTCAACAAGAGCATATCCGACTTGATGTTTCCTCAGTGGCTCATCCCCAATCCAATGGTCAAGCTGAGAGAGCTAACCAGGAGATTCTGAAGGGCATCAAACCCCGGCTTTTGGTCCCTTTGCAACGGACGCCGGGTTGTTGGGTGGAGGAATTGCCCTCCGTCTTATGGAGCATCAACACTACTCCTAACAGGTCTACAGGCTTCACGCCTTTCTTCATGGTTTATGGAGCAGAAGCGGTTCTCCCCAGCGACATCCGTCATGATTCACCTCGTGTGGCGGCTTATGTTGAGACGGATAATGAACAGGCGCGCCAAGATGCTCTGGACTTGTTGGACGAACAGCGTGATGTGGCAGCCGCCCGTTCAGCGATTTACCAACAAGACCTGCGCCGTTATCATAGCCGCCGGGTCAAGTCCCGGGTCTTTCAGGAAGGCGACCTGGTGCTCCGGCTCATCCAGGATCAAACAGATGCACACAAGTTATCCCCACCTTGGGAAGGGCCTTTTGTGGTCAGTAAGAACTTGCACAACGGGTCATATTACCTCATTGATATCCGGGAGCATAAAGACTCGCGTAAATCTGAGGAGGAGACCCTTCGGCCATGGAACATAGCTCAGCTTCGGCCTTACTACACTTGAGCTACCGGCTCTTGTGGTGTATATATTTATCTCAGCCATGTATATATTATGATAAAGCAATAAAGCAGGGCCTCTATCCTTTGCTCTCTTCCAAATATGTGTGTTGCTGACTTACAGAAGATCCGGCTTATGATCATCTTCGAATCTAGCTGTAAGCAGTAAAGTCACTTGGGGGCTTCCTGTTCACACATGGGTCGTATTCGAACCCAAGAGAACATAGCTGTCGATACCCGTTTGATTGGCAAAGTGCCGAGCTCATTGGGAAGTTGCCTCTGGTCATATTTGAATCATAGTGTAACCCCTCTGAGAACCGACGTGGATCGTATTCGAATCAGCGTCGTTAAACAATTTTCAGAATCACTTGGGGGCTTCCTGTTCAAACATGGGTCGTATTCCAACCAAAGAGAACATAGCTGTCGATACCCTCTTGATTGGCATCGCCACACCCACTGGGGGCTATATGATCGTATCCGAATCTTAGCTTAACCCCTTTGGACAGAGTTTCTGGTCGTATTCGAACCGGAAGCCCCTAAGTTTTTATATTTTATCACAAGTCTACTCTGATCATGTCAAAGTATGTACTGCCGGGTCTCACTTACCGGCTTAATTTTGGTTTATCTTGTTAGTTGAACATCATGGATGTCATCAAGACAAGTAAATTCGAGTTAAGGTACCAACAGTGCTACCCGGGTTATTTAAACCGGAAGTATGCTTGCAGGCTGTTAAGATTGTTATCACAGCTATGTTCAGAGTATAGTTAAGGGCCAGTCTTTTCGGTTCGTATTACCGGGTTATCCATCTCAAACACCTGATTCTCAGGGCGGTAAGCCGCCTTGCGATTTGTGATTTACCTTTCTATGCAGATACTTAAAGGCACCTTTTAAGGTTGAGAAGGACAAAGGGATAATTACGACCCGGAAGAACACAAAGGATAATTTCAAGGGATTTCAGCGTTCATTACGTGCACGATGGCACGGCAGAGATAAAATGTTGCACCTAGTCTATTACAAAGTTCTTCAAGTCTCAAGGTTGGAGCGTTGTTCGATGAACCGCCGGCCGCTTTACGATGCCTGCTGGGTTGAAGTCCCCGGCTCGTCCTCTGCTCCGGTTGATCCCGAGACCTCGAAGGTTGACGACTTCCAGTCGATGCCGCGGAGAGCTTCGAACTGAGCTTCTTCGTCGATTAACCCGGCCGGGTTAATCTCCGGGGCGAAGGTGTGCTGGCGAGCCGGAGGAATCAGATTGATAGCTTCATAGCGAGGGGTTGGAATCCTCTGATTCTCCGCGTTGTACCCCGGCTGATACTTGGTTAAGTCGGTGTCGTTCCCGATGATGGTGGCCACCGGGCGTACAGCCTTAACACATGCCGCGAAGTCCTGCTGGTCGAAGGCGGAGCCGTCTTCCTTCAAGCTCGGGTAACCCAGTGCGATGTCTGCCGGGTCTAGCTCCGGCAGGAATGCTTTGGCCCGGCTCAGCGCGGCAATTGCTCCGAATCTTGCGGAGGCTCGGCGTAGCTCCTGGATCCGCTGTGGCAGAACAGCGAGCCGGCGCAGGACTTCGGCCAGATGGGTTGGCACCTCGTTGGATAGGGCCACCACAGCTAAAGCGCGCTGTGACCCGGTGTAGAGTTGTTCCACCAGGGTGTACACGGCCTTTAGCTTGGTGACCACGCTCTGGTTCAAGTTGGCGCTTCTGGAACCTGTTTAACAACATCAGATGACCCGGTGATAAGGATGAATCAGGAGATGTAAACATTCTAACATGAATGAAAGCCGGTGAGGCGGCTTACCGAAGATGGCAGCTACCATTTGGGACACTTGGCGCTTTAGGCTGGAGAGTTCGGCGGTTTTTTCAGAAAGTGCCTTCTCCGCCTGTTCTGCCCGGGTCACCAGTGCGGCTTTCTCCTCAGCCCAGGCCTTCCGCTCAGCGTCGAATTCAGTCTTCAATTTCTCCTGAGCGGCGATGCTGGAGACAAACTTGGCATTCGCCTTCCGGGTCTCCATCTCTTGAGTCTTTAACCGGCTCTTGAGATCCGCCAGGTCCGACTCTAATTTCTTGCCAACAGCCTGCATATATTTCCGGGTTATTAACAGTCATTCTATAAAGTCCCAAGCGCTTTCCAAGCAAAGACACTTGGCACTTGGGGGCTAATGCATATTGAACGTATCTATCTATGTACGGCCGGCTCAGTTCAGTAAGCCGGAATCTAAGTCTACAACATATTCAAGTATAAGTGCTAGACTTGGGGGCTAGGATGACAAGGATCACTATGCAGAAATAAGAAAACAGCAGAAGGTTACCTCAGATTTCTGTTGGATCTGGTTGACCATGGCGATCTCGGCGTCTCGGCTCTTGTGAACTTGGCTGATGTAGCCTGAGACAAGCTCTCCAATGCTTAAATCGGTGTAGCTGGAGAGATCCAGATTCACCCGATGGGGTTGCAGCAACTCCCCCTTCGCGGAGCATTTGGCCAGTGCGGTCGGCCTCCCCGGCTCAACATACTCCGTCCGGGTAATTACCACGTCCGGGTCGTTAGCTGGTGGGGCTGAGTCGGACGCCTCCGGGTTAGCTGACGCTTCGGTTGTTCTCTTGGTGGTCGGGGCGGGGGCTTCAGGCGCCGTGTCCATGGGAATGGTGGCTTCGGGGGCGGAGGCGGCTGGCGGCTCTTGAGCCGTCGTCTCCGGCTCAGGCAAGTCCGGCACTCCGGCTGACCTGGTCTTCTTTGCTCTTTTGGTGAGCTTTGCCTGGGCACTGAAAAGACAGAAGTGTTAGGCATACAAAGAGTAAATACAGACAGGTAATGTAAGGTGATTGTTATTACGCGGGTGCAGTTTTGAAGGTCGGTAGACTTGACTGCATGGAGTCACCAGAAGAAGGGGAGGTCTCCTGGTAATTGGAGTCAGAAGAATTAAGTGGTTGACGGATAACACCCGCCAACGGATGAAAAGGGTACAAGTGAGAAAAGACCTCGGTGCGACGCTTCCTTGTCGCGTCGGGTAACCCGGCGGAGAGGTCGGTGTCCTTGCGGGCCCGGGTGAGACGCCGGCTTTCGTGAACCTGCTGCTTCAAAAGAAATTGAGGGTCTTGATGAGCTAATGGATGAGAAAAGCTTACTTTCCGGGTTACCCTTCGGACTTTCAGCTGTGGCAAAGGCTCCGAGTCGGAGGGGAGTAATGTTACCTCTTCAATCACCGGGTTACTGGCACCGGTGTCATCCTGTCAATAAGCAAAATGATGGTAAAGTGGACAGCAGCAAACAATAAATATGGCAAGAGTTTAAAGGTTTAAGGGTTACCTCTGACTCGGAGCTATCGCTTAATTGTAGCAGCTCCGAAGCAGTGGGTCTGTTTCCCTTTTTGCGAGGGGCGGCTCTCTTGGCGGCTTTCTTCGCCTTCCTGGCCTTCTTGGCCGCCTCATGGTCATACTTGACCCGCCAGAATTTATCATCAGCCTGAGAAATACAGTAATGAATTCTTAGCAAGATGGCATGTAAAAGAAGTTGAAAGGTTAAAGGTCAGCGGTTTACCGCAGGGGCCGGATTGGTCTTGCAGAACGGGGCTAGCCCGGTCCTTCCACAGTCTGCCAGGCTCTCGTTTAACAGAGCCTTGGTCTCTTCTTCAGCAACGTCTTCTGGAAGATCATTGCGACTGTGTCTCTGCGGGTCATCCTTTCGCCCGGTGTACTCACACATTAAGCCGGGGCGGCGGCTCAATGGGATCACCCGCCATGACATCCAGACTCGGACCAGGTCTATTCCGTTCAGACCATTGCCTAGCAGGGCCTTGATCTTGTTGATCGTTGGAAGCAGAGGCTGGCGTTCTGCGGCAGTCAGTTTGTCGGATAATGGATGAGTTGGATCCAGGCGCGTTGGGCGAAAGCTGGGCAGCGGGCTCTCATCAGTCGGGGACGTGTCTTGGCAGTAGAACCAAGTCATGTTCCAGTCCTTGGGGTGACTTGGCGGTTCTGCGTAAGGAAATAGACAGTCCCTGCGCCGTTGGATGGAGATGCCGCCTAACTCTAGACTTGGACCGTTTGCGCACTCGGTTTGGCGGTTCAAATAAAACAGCTCTCTGAAGAGCAGCAGACTCGGCTCTTCTCCAAGATATACTTCACAAAAAACTTGGAAGTTGCAGATGTTGGATATGGAATTGGGTCCTATATCCTGAGGCCGAAGGTCAAAGAAGTTGAGCACGTCCCGGAAGAATTTTGAGCCGGGCGGTGCGAAGCCCCGGCTCATATGGTCTGCAAAGATCACTACCTCCCCGTCCCTCAGCTGAGGTCTTTCTTCGGACGGGTCAGGGGCACGGTAGGACATCACTTCCTTCTTGGGCAGATATCCGGACTTAACAAAGTTGTCCAGGGTATCTTCGGTGACGTTGGATTTCATCCAGTTGCAAGTGATGGGAGCCTTGGGAGGCATGGTGACGATTGGTGGTCTATGAGGAAGAGAAAAGTGTCCGGGTTAATTATAAGCCGGGGATTATCATTCAAACTACAGTGACGGCTTGTGAAGGGGACTAATGATATATATTGATATGGTGGGTTATCTAAGCTATCGGGGCTTTCAGGTTAAGTTGGTCATCTACGGCTTACTGCAGTTAAGTCAGAGGATTTTACAGAGCATGGTTCTCTTTAAACCGGACATGTAAGCCGCCGAGATTCAATGGTTGCGTTTTTACTAAGTGTGGTAAACAGGTTTCACATACTACCGTAACTTTTTTGGATCAAAATAGTCGGAGCAGAGAAAATTTTCTAGACCTAAAAAACAGAGGCAGGAGAAGTTCTTGAGGTTGAACACAGTTCTTATGCAGTAAAAAGAGGATTTCTTGCAGATGAAATGAGTTCCGAACGTCTACCGCAGTGGTTTTACGCAAGGATAAAGATCAACCGACTACAGTGGTGACGAGGACTGCCGAGTTTCTGGGCAAAGGTGACGAACACGAAGAACGGGAGGAACCCTACCACAGATTTGTTCTAGCAAGGCAGAGAAGACTCACCGGAGTTGAGGAAGAGCAGAGGTCGCCGCCGTTATCTGGTCCGGGTCAGGGTGATGCAGCGGCCGGGTCGATGAAGATCAGGGGCGCGACGGAGGCGGCGGCGGCAGAAGCTCGGGCAGAGGAACGACAGCGCGAGGAAGAAGAAGGAGAGTGTGAGAAGAGAGTGCCGGGCTGGCCTATTTATAAGGTAAGTCATAAGTGGGCGCGAGATTCAAGGAGACCACGGCGTGGTTATCTCCCCCTCACGGCGCCTCGATTTTCGCAAAGACAGTAAAAGCAGAGATCCGTTGTGGATCTGGCGGAGTAAAAAGCGGACTTAATGGAGGATGACGTCACGGCGGATTATCCGAAGTCCGGAGAATGACGTCACTCCGGGTTATGGCCTTCACACGAACGGTAAGCCGGAGATTTTTCTGTCGGCAGAGTTGAAGATTGACACGAGCCGGCTCAAGTCAATCTGGGGCCTAATGTTGAGGATATAGACCTGGGAGTCACCCGCCAGGAGGGCCGGGTTACACTAAGGGTCATTGCCAGAAGCCCGGAGCTAAGTTTCAAGATAATGGGCCAGAGATGGGCTGAGACCCGGCGATGGCTTAAAGCCCGTAGTACAATCTTTATTGTTATAGTAGACTTGTAGTGTAAGGCAAGTATTGTTTAGAGTCCGAGCCGGACACTCTTATGAGCCGGCCGGGACTCTGAGGGCCGCTGGGTGTCAACCTCCCTATATAAAGGGACGACCCGGCAGCGGTTTAGGGGCGACAACAATCTGATCGAGAGCCGGGCATAGCTGTTTAGCTCCCTGGATCGTAACCCTAATTAATACCACCTCAACTGGACGTAGGCTTTTACCTTCACCGTAAGGGGCCGAACAGTATAAACCCTCGTGTTCCTTGTCCCACTAACCCCTTCAAGCTTCCCAATTGCGATGGCTCCACGACTAAGTCCTAACCCGAGGACATCTGCCGTGACAATTCCACGACACTAAGGAAATGATACTTGACATTAGAAAAGCTCTGAGCAAACGAACTACACGATCTTGTGCTAGGCTTAGGATTGGGTCTTGTCCATCACATCATTGTCATAATGATGTGATCCCGTTATCAACGACATCCAATGTCCATGGTCAGGAAACCGTAACCATCTATTGATCAACGAGCTAGTCAACTAGAGGCTTACTAGGGACATGGTGTTGTGTATGTATCCACACATGTATCTGAGTTTCCTATCAATACAATTCTAGCATGGATAATAAACGATTATCATGAACAAGGAAATATAATAATAACCTATTTATTATTGCCTCTAGGGCATATTTCCAACAGTCCTTCCCACACGACCCAGAAACCGTCGGGGAAATGCCATCATGGCACACACGCTCGGCAAAATGAGTTCGTGTGCGAGTGGCTACCGCTCAAATACGGAAATGTGTACAATAGAGCTAAGAAAATACAATTATACAGGAAAAAAATCCGGTCGTAAGTGCATCCCACACAGTCAGTCCCCGCTAAATGTTTCCGTTCGTATGTACATCCCACACAGTCGCTCCAAGGAAAACGTTTCCATTCATAGGTACATCACACACAATTTTCCCCGTTAAATCGTTTGTGATAGCATTGCCATTGCACACGATATTAACAATTTTATCGTTTGCGTTATTGAATGCATCACACACGGTGCATAGAAGAAACTGTGTGGCAAAGGCTGTCCATCACACACAATTTTTATGTGGTAAACGTTTGCGCAAGGTGGCCTAACGCAAACAGTTTTCAAGAGAAGGTCATGTATGATTGTTCATTGATCCAACACGGTTTATTCCTAGAAACCGTGTGCGTTACTGAATGCATCACACACGGTGTTTTCTCAATAACCGTTTGCAATAGAAAACCCCAATTAGCAGGCTAATTATCCAACTATTAACAATCCATTTATTAATCTAATTGACATTTCATATTAAGCACACAATATATTTCATTTTCATAATTGAAATACATCAGAGTACAACATCATATAGCTTCAGCACTCAGCTACCCCATTACACAACTACACCAGCACCAAGTTTCACATGCAACATCTATAACCTTTTGAAATTAGCATCATAGATGGTACATAGACAGATGTATCATATTTGGGAAACTGCTGAAGCAGAAGGCGAATATTGAGCCTTCATTGATGTTGAAGGTCTTTGTAACTTTAGGCCAGTGCCTGTGGATGATTGACCGTCCATCCTTCGTCCTCTTCAGGAACACTTCAATACTGAACCGGGTGTTGTATGAATACCTTCCTCCCCTCATGACCATACAGGTGGTTTGAGAGGCAATCATCAGTGGACTGCTTTGGAAAGGCCTAAAAACAAGGATGTGCATAAATATCTTCTCTATATTGGAAATGGGGCAAAGGAATAAAAAAGGCAAGGTATAATAGTTAGTACCATCCTGTAGTGAACTGATGTCTTCTTCATTGTGCGGACAAAGATCTTGTTGTTTTTTGTCGCTAATTTCTTTATCCTAACAATCTTTGTGAGTTTCTTGAGTTGACTGGTATTCATGGACAACTCATTTCCCCATATGCAAAAAGGGTCGAACAGTGTGTCAAAACCTCTGACAGCAGGACCTACATGTGCAAGACCAATTGTTAAAAACCTAAATATTAGAATAGTTCCTGCAATTGCACAATAATGTGCTATTAGACAACGGACCATGCACTTGCTAACCTTGATTGTAAACCTCAGTGATACCCATTGTTTCCCTGCAACACATATAAGGTAGTTAGTCATCAGGTTAAGGGTTCGCATGCTATCAGTAAAATATGTTGACGAAAAATAAGCACATTGCAGATTCATCAGATTAATTCAAGCCACATGGAAAACCCATTTATCCAAACCAAGCATGATTAAGAACTAGGAAATATAGCACTTGTATATGTTTCTCATGTATTAAGTGCAGCCAAATTCGATTTATTCCTCACATGGTACACAATAACAGAATGCAGCCACAACAATTGGACATCGCATTGCAGAACTGAACCAAGTAGTTAACTAAACACCACAACAAATGAACCAAACATTAACTGAGCACCACATTGCACAATATAACATACTCCTAATAGAAGATCGAATAGTTAACCAAACCAAGCATGCTTAACAACTTGGAAATATAGCAATTGTATTTGTTTCTCATGTATTTAGTACAGCCAAATTCGAATTATTTCTCACATGGTATACAATAACAGAATGCACCCACAACAATTGAATGTCAGCATTGCCAAGAATTAACCAAAAAAGCCAAACCAGCAGTCGCGTTCGTCGGCGCGCATGGAGACATCGACGGTTGGCATAATTGAACCAAACAGTTACTAAAGACGAAATATTAACAAACGTATAAGTGTCACCACTGCACACATATAGAACATATGCACTGGAGTAACCGATGCATGGTAAAATTGGATAGCAACATGATTTGTGAAGAAGCAGATAGCACACGCAACGGGTAAACGGCATGCTTACCGGCGTGCTAGAAAATGGCTGTCTCCGATCTGGGGTCGCATGAGGAACTCGAACTCATCGTCGTCTGGGATTGCTCTCGTGCCAAACTCGAGATCGGCTATACTGCGTGCACCATGCTTAGGGCGGCGCTTATTTGGTGGAGGGGTCGGTGATTTGGGTGGAAGGTGTCGTGCTCGCGCCGGTGGTGGGGCATGTGGGATGTGGAAGGAGAGGAGGATGGGGGTCGGTTGTGGATTACCTACTTGATAGGCGAGGCCGAGCAGCGTGAAGGAGGGTCGCCGCGCGTGAGGCGGCATGACAAACAAGGAGTGAAGGTTTGAACTTGGAAGGGAAGGAGGAAACAGGGGACATGTGGTTTTGGTAAGGGGAGGGGCGGGGAGGTAGATATTTCCACGGAAGGCCGAAAATTTGGAATCGGCTTCAGCGAAAAAACTGGCGCGCAAAGTGTCATGAGACACGGTCCCTTATTCAGAACTGTACGATATGTGAACAACACAAACGATTCAGACAGCTTAACCCGTGTGTGATGAGTTTGAACGTCAAAAATTTTGGTTCGAATTTCCCTGGTTACAGTGGTCATCCACGTCATTGCATAATTTGGGTACACAAAGGAGACTACAGCACACCCACACTTCTTAATCGAGTAAGTTCAGCAATTAAACAGAGCTAGTTGACCTAACCATTACTCTAACAAATTAAAGACAGGCGCTCTTAATTAAACAAAACAAAGAGTTCTACTACGGCTGGTGCTCGTCGATCTCCGCCGCCGCCTCCATGTCCAGCACGCGCCCGTCGGTCTCCTGGGGAAGGGGCTCCATGGCATCAATTGCACCATACTCGGCAAGCATCTCGCCATCTGTATCCGCCATATCTTTGGAATAGGCCGCCACGAGCTGGACGTGGGCGACCGTGATCTGGGCTCTGGCGGGCTTCGTCTTGGAAAGGTATGCCGCGCAGGAACGGACAGCTGCTCGAACTCTCTCGGCGATTGCCAACTCTTCGGCTGTGGGTTGCCGACCGTTGTCGGAGAGCATCCTTTGATTTGTGCGGTGACCACCATGAGCTGGGCGTGGACGGCCTCGACATGGGCGTGGGCGGCCTCCATCAGGGCTAAGGCCGCCGCTGCGAAACAAACAGCTGCTGTGCCGCTCTCGCCAGTTGCTATCCCGAGGCAGATGCTGCTGCCGCCGCCTGAGAAGCAACAACGGCCGTTTGGGCTGCCTTGGCCGCCCGGACGCAGATTGCGGTCGCCCTCACGAAGCTTGTTAGCACGCGCCTGGCGGCTGCGGCGCGCTCTCGCCGGAGTGGGCCGCTGAAGTTGCCCTCACGACGCAGGTCCACGTCCCCATCTTTCACCGGCGACGATTGAACAGTGAAATGATATTTGGGGAGTGAGCTAGTGTGCTTGACACGCCGGTTGTGGACTGTAGCCGATGCACCTTCTTGCGTAAGCCATAGGCGTACTATACACCGACGGTGCTCCAAGATATTTTGTGTTGCATCTCACACGGTTGGCGATAATAAACTATGTGCGATCTACTTGATTATCGTCTTGATTTGAATTACATAATGGGGTCACAGCTTCAAAGGATGGTGTTTGAATTGCTAGACCTTTTATCTGCAGTGAACATGCAACTATAGGTGCGTCGTCAAAAAAATTGGAATTATTCAGGGTTCGTTTGGACGTTTTTATACATTAACTTGGTTTTGTAGGCATTTCAGGTGCATAATTCAAATTTGAACTACATGCACATGCTCCAATGCATATAAATGGGTTGAAAAATCAAATCTGTCTCCTTGGTTGCATGCTTAGGTCCCATGCAAGAAATGGGAATGAATGTCACACACCCTGCCACCATCACTCGGCCGCAAACATTGAGATACCTGGTTTTTAAATTCTAGTAAATCCAAAACTCGTCTGAAATTAATGAAACTTGGCATGCTATCATGGAGCAGCATCAACATGTCATGGTAAAAAATGTGTCCCATTTGGGGCAGGTATGGGTATAAGCTTCTCACAAACCAGAGCTTCTCACAACATGCGTGATGGTTTCGGTAGGGAACGTGCCATCTTTGGGGACGAAACGATATTCGTTGCCTCTTATTGCTTTCAAAAAAATTCGAGAGTCAACATAGAACAACAGGAGTGTTGTGTTTAATTTTGGAATTTTTCAGGGTTCGTTTGGACATTTTTATACATTAACTGGGTTTTCCAGGCATTTTATGTGCATAATTCAAATTTGAACTACATGCACATTCTCCAGTGCATATAAACTGGTTGAAAAAACAAATTTATGTCCTTGGTTGCATGCTTAGGTACCATGCAAGAAATGGGAATGAATTTCAAACACCCTGCCATAGTCACTCGGCCGCAAACATTGAGATACCTAGTTTTTAAATTCTAGTAAATCCAAAACTCATCTGCAATTCATGAAACTTGGCATGCTATCATGGAGCGGCATCAACATGCCGTGGTAAAAGTTTTGTCCCATTTGGGGCAGGTTTGGGTATAAGCTTCTCACAAAGCAGAGCTTCTCACAACAAGCGTGATGGTTTCGGTAGGGAACGTGCCACCTTTGGGGACGAAACGATATCCGTTGCCTCTTATTGCTTTCAAAAAATTTCGAGTGTCAACATAGAACAACAGGAGTGTTGTGTTTAATTTTGGAATTTTTCGGGGTTCGTCTGGACATTTTTATACACTAACTGGGTTTTCCAGGCATTTTATGTGCATAATTCAAATTTGAACTACATGCACATTCTCCAGTGCATATAAACTGGTTGAAAAAACAAATTTATGTCCTTGGTTGCATGCTTAGGTACCATGCAAGAAATGGGAATGAATTTCAAACACCCTGCCACAGTCACTCGACCGCAAACATTGAGATACCTAGTTTTTAAATTCTAGTAAATCCAAAACTCATCTGAAATTCATGAAACTTGGCATGCTATCATGGAGCGGCATCAACATGCCGTGGTAAAAATTTTGTCCCATTTGGGGCAGGTTTGGGTATAAGCTTCTCACAAAGCAGAGCTTCTCACAACAAGCGTGATGGTTTCGGTAGGGAACGTGCCACCTTTGGGGACGAAACGATATCCGTTGCCTCTTATTGCTTTCAAAAAAATTCGAGTGTCAACATAGAACAACAGGAGTGTTGTGTTTAATTTTGGAATTTTCGGGGTTCGTTTGGACATTTTTATACATTAACTGGGTTTTCCAGGCATTTTATGTGCATAATTCAAATTTGAACTACATGCACATTCTCCAATGCATATAAATTGGTTGAAAAATCAAATATGTGTCCTTGGTTGCATGCTTAGGTCCGATGCAAGAAATGGGAATGAATTTCAAACACCCTGCCACCGTCACTCGGCCGCAAACATTGAGATACCTGGTTTTTAAATTCTAGTAAATACAAAACTCGCCTGACATTCATGAAACTTGGCATGCTATCATGGAGCGACATCAACATGCCGTGGTAAAACTTTTGTCCCATTTGGGGCAGGTTTGGGTATAAGCGTCTCACAAACCAGAGCTTCTCAAAATAAGCGTGATGGTTTCGGTAGGGAACGTGCCACCTTGGGGATGAAATGATATCCGTTGCCTCTTATTGCTTTCAAAAAATTTCTAGTGTCAACATAGAACAACAGGAGTGTTGTGTTTAATTTGGAATTTTTCGGGGTTCGTTTGGACATTTTTATACATTAACTATGTTTTCTAGACATTTTATGTGCATAATTCAAATTTGAACTACATGCCCATGCTCCAGTGCATATAAATTGGTTGAAAAAACAAATATGTGTCCTTCGGGGCATTCTTAGGTCCCATGCAAGAAATGGGAATGAATTTCAAACACCAGGGCACTGTTGATTACCGGCAAAATGTTGAGATACTTTGTTTTTAAATTCTAGTAAATCCAAAACTCATCTGAAATTCATGAAACTTGGCGTGCTATAATGGAAGGCGCACTTGAATAACAGCCAACAAAGGCATTTTGAAAAGAATAGCTTCCACTGTAACATCTCAAAAGTTTTGTATAATTTAAATTGTGTGCGTTCTGTTAACCATTCATGTGACGCCACGCCTCACTCTTTTAATGGCTAGAAGGTGCCGTGCGGACAGGTGCTTGAGTGCTTGACTAAACGGATGGCGTGCAAGCTGTACTCCAATGTGGAGGCTGAGCGGGAAGCGTGCAAGCTGTACGCCGCGCAGGCTTACCGGGAAGCGAGCCCTTTCACTTCCATGGCCGCCCGCCTTGCCCGCATCCTCTACATTAATGGCGCCCAAGCCGCGGTTTAATACGGTTTTTAAATATAAAACACTCATTGCAAATGTTTTAATTAGAACACCGTATGCAAAACCGACAACTTCTCGAGGAAGCCAAGGGAGAATGTGCCTAGCAGGATTTGTGCAGCTCCTGGTCGCAAACGTTTTACTTAGAACACCCGTATGCAAACCGACAGCTTCCCCAGGAAGCCAAGAGAAAATGTGCCGAGCAGGATTTCTGCAGCTCTTGATCACAAACGTTTTAGATAGAACACCCGTATGCAAAGTGAGAGCTATGGTCTTCCCCCTTAAGTCGAGAGAAAATCCGCAGCGTGGGATTTGTGCATCCCTTCAACGCAAACGGTTGTTTTGGATGGCCCGTGTGCAACCACGTACAAACAATTTGGTAAGATTTGCATCTGTCATATTGGGTATGTTGCCATTTGTCAAACTGGAAAGATTGAAATTTGTTGATATAGTAACATTGCCATTTGTCAATCCTTGTAACACTGCGATTTTTCAAAATATGCAGCTGGAAATCACTAGCACTATCTAATTTTTGCAACTAAAATACAGTAATTAAGCATAGATTTCATTCATAGATTAAGCAATTGTTCTTAATTTATACAAACAGTTCAACTCGACAGCTGAACCGATCAAACTTTTCCCCAATTGTTGCCGACCACGTACTGAAATAGCTAGTTCAATGGTATATACTAGCTAATTTTAAGTACGTTGTATAGTTCCACCACACATCTATAGTCAGATGAGCTGAAAAAAAATAGGCCCCTAAATACTACTACTACGGATGGGCTTTGTGCTACTTCCGGCAGCCTCTCTTCTGCCGAGCGTGCTCAGTAAGAGGCAGAGGAGGAGGAGGCCGATGAGCTGGACAAATGCAATACGGTGTCTGCCACTGCTGCACGTTCAGCGACGCTCGCCAGCTCAAACGCCCACTGCCGCTCCAGACGGTCCCTCTCGAAGCGGCCGGACTGCTCGTAGATCTCCTGATTCCTCGCCTCTGCGTCGGCGTGTGCTGCGGCCATGGCTGTGGTAAGGCTCTTTGCGTGCTCGAAGAGGCACTCCTCCTCCTCCCGCAGGAACTCGATGTAGCGCACAAGGTCGCTGACGCACGTGAGGGCCTCCACCTCCGCCTCCCTCCTTTGGGCGGCAGTGGCGGAGCGGGTGATGATCCCAGTGGTCGATGATGGGCTGGCGTCCACGGAGGCCGATGATGGGGTAGCGACCACGACGGCCACATCCCGCCTTCGGGCCGCGGTGGCGGAGCAGGTGATGGCCAGCAGTGGGGTGGCGGCCCCGACGGACCGCGACGGCGGAGCGGGCGATGGCCCTGGCTTTCGACGGTGGTGTGGCGGCAACGGCGGCCGGCAACAGCTGCCGACGGGCAGCATCGGCGGAGCGTGTGGTGGGTGTTCCGCGCACACCCAACAGGGATGCCATGCGCACTACACTACGCCGGGGACTGAGCCGCCGCCGCAGTGTAGCTTCCTAGCTGGAGCTGTCCTCTAATGACGGCGGAGTGGCAAAGCGACGACAACGGACCGATGCCATTGGCGATTGTGGGAGAAGCAGATGAGATAAGCTACAGGGAGGGAGGGGAAAATGCGACGCGGGACTCGCCAGCCATGAGGGTTTATATAGCAGGCCGGTAAGCATTGGGATTTTGGGGGATTTCACCAAGTCGGGCGGGAAGCTTGTGCGGGAACCTGCGAGGTTGTGCGGGAACGGGCTCTACTACCTCTTGAGCACTGCGTTGGTATTCCCTTGAAGAGGAAAGGGTGATGCAGTAAAGTAGCGTAATTATTTCCCGCAGTTTTTGAGAACCAAGGTATCAATCCAGTAGGAGACCACGCTCGAGTCCCACGCACCTACACAAACAAATAAGAACCTGGCAACCAACGCGATAAAGGGGTTGTTAATCCCTTCACGGTCACTTACGAGAGTGAGATCTGATAGAGATGATAAGATAATATTTTTGGTATTTTTATGGTAAAGAGTAAAAGTAAAGATTGCAAGGTAAACGGTAGTAGAAATAGTTTGTTGATGGGAGATTACTATGATGGAAAATAGACCCGGGGCCATAGGTTTCACTGGTGGCTTCTCTCAAGATAGCATAATTATTATGGTGGGTGAACAAATTACTGTCGAGCAATTGATAGAATTGAGCATAGTTATGAGAATATCTAGGTATGATCATGTATATAGGCATCACGTCCGTGACAAGTAGACCGACTCCTGCCTGCATCTACTACTATTACTCCACACATCGACCGCTATCCAGCATGCATCTAGAGTATTAAGTTCATAAGAACAGAGTAACACTTTAAGCAAGATGACATGATGTAGAGGGATAAACTCATGCAATATGATATAAACCCTGTCTTTTTATCCTCGATGGCAACAATACAATACGTGTCGTTTCCCCTACTGTCACTGGGATCGAGCACCACAAGATTGAACCCAAAGCTAAACACTTCTCCCATTGCAAGAAAGATCAATCTAGTAGGCCAAACCAAACTGATAATTCGAAGAGACTTGCGAAGATAACCAATCATACATAAAAGAATTCAGAGGAGATTCAAATATTGTTCATAGATAATCTTGATCATAAACCCACAATTCATCGGATCTCGACAAACACACCACAAAAGAAGAGTTACATCAAATAGATCTCCAAGAGAATTGAGGAGAACTTTGTATTGAGATCCAAAGAGAGAGAAGAATCCATCTAGCTAATAACTATGGACCCGAAGGTCTGAGGTAAACTACTCACACATCATCGGAGAGGCTATGGTGTTGATGTAGAAGCCCTCCGTGATCAATGCCCCCTCCGTTAGAGCGCCGGAAAAGGCCCCAAGATGGGATCTCACGGGTACAGAAGGTTGCGGCGGTGGAAATAGGGTTTTGGCTCCCTATATGATGGTTTGGGGGTACGTAGGTATATATAGGAGGAAGAAGTAGGTCGGTGGAGCTACGAGGGGCCCACGAGGGTGGAGGGCGCCCCCGGGGGGGTAGGCGCGCCCCCCATGCCTCGTGGCCTCCTCGTTCGTTTCTTGACGTCCACTCCAAGTCCTCTGGATCACGTTTGTTCCAAAAATCACGTTCCCGAAGGTTTTATTCCGTTTGGACTCCATTTGATATTCCTTTCCTTCAAAACACTGAAATAGGCAAAAAACAACAATTCGGGCTGGGCCTCTGGTTAATGGGTTAGTCCCAAAAACAATATAAAAGTGTATAATAAAGCCCATTAAACAGCCAAAACAGAATATATAATAGCATGGAACAATCAAAAATTATAGATACGTTGGAGATGTATCAAGCATCACCAAGCTTAATTCATGCTCGTCCTCGAGTAGGTAAATGATAAAAACAGAATTTTTGATGTGGAATGCTACTTAGCATAATTTTAAATGTAATTCTCTTATTTGTGGTATGAATATTTAGATCCAAAATATTCAAGATAAAATTTTAATATTGACATAAAAGTAATAATACTTCAAGCATACTAATAAAGCAATGATGTCTTCTCAAAATAACATGGCCAAAGAAAGTTATCCCTACAAAATCATATAGTCCGGCTATGCTCTATCTTCACTACACAAAATATTTAAATCATGCACAACCCCGATGACAAGCCAAGCAATTGTTTCATACTTTTAGTGTTCTCAAACTTTTCAATCTTCACGCAATACATGAGAGTGAGCCATGGATATAGCACTATAGGTGGAATAGAATGGTGGTTGTGGAGAAGACAAAAAGGAGAAGATAGTCTCACATCAACTAGGCGTATCAACGGGCTATGGAGATGTCCATTAATAGATATTAATGTGAGTGAGTAGGGATTGCCATGCAACGGATGCACTAGAGCTATAAGCGTATGAAAGCTCAATAATGAAAACTAAGTGGGTGTGCATCCAACTTGCTTGCTCACGAAGACCTAGGGCAATTTGAGGAAGCCCATCATTGGAATATACAAGCCAAGTTCTATAATGAAAAATTCCCACTAGTATATGAAAGTGACAAAACAAGAGACTCTCTATCATAAAGATCATGGTGCTACTTTGAAGCACAAGTGTGGAAAAAGGATAGTAGCACTGTCCCTTCTCTCTTTTCTCTCATTTTTTTGTTGGGCCTTTTCTCTCCTTTTTTATGGCCTCTTTTTTTAGTCCAGAGTCTCATCCCGACTTGTGGGGGAATCATAGTCTCCATCATCCTTTCCTCACTTGGGACAATGCTCTAATAATGATGACCATCACACTTTTATTTACATACAACTCAAGTATTACAACTCAATACTTAGAACAAAATATGACTCTATATGAATGCCTTCGGCGGTGTACCGGGATATGCAATGAATCAAGAGTGACATGTATGAAGATAATGAACGGTGGCTTTGCCACAAATACGATGTCAACTACATGATCATGCAAAGCAATATGACAATGATGGAGCGTGTCATAGTAAACGGAACGGTGGTAAGTTGCATGGCAATATATCTCGGAATGGCTATGGAAATGCCATGATAGGTAGGTATGGTGGCTGTTTTGAGGAAGGTATATGGTGGGTGTATGATACCGGCGAAAAGTGCGCGGTAGTAGAGAGGCTAGCAATGGTGGATGGATAAGAGTGCATATAATCCATGGACTCAACATTAGTCATAAAGAACTCATATACTTGTTGCAAAAATCTATTAGTTATCAAAACAAAGTATTACGCGCATGCTCCTAGGGGGATAGATTGGTAGGAAAAGACCATCGCTCGTCCCCGACCGCCACTCATAAGGAAGACAATAAATAAATAAATCATGCTCCGACTTCATCACATAGCGGTTCACCATTCGTGCATGCTACGGGAATCACAAACTTCAACACAAGTATTTCTCAAATTCATAACCACTCAACTAGCATGACTCTAATATCACCATCTTCGTATCTCAAAACAATTATCAAGCATCAAACTTCTCTTAGTATTCAACGCACTTATAAGAAAGTTTTTACTAATCTTGGATGCCTATCATATTAGGACTAATTTCGAAATTAAAGCAAATTACCATGCTGTTTTGTAGGACTCTCAAAATAATATAAGTGAAGCATGAGAGAACAATAGTTTCTATAAAACAAACCACCGCCGTGCTCTAAAAGATATAAGTGAAGAACTAGAGCAAAAACTATATAGCTCAAAAGATTTAAGTGAAGCACATAGAGTATTCTAATAAATTCCGAATCATGTGTGTCTCTCCCACAAGTGTATTCAGCGAGGATGATTGTGGTAAACTAAAAGCAAAGACTCAAATCATACAAGACGCTCCAAGCAAAACACATATCATGTGGTGAATAAAAATATAGCTCCAAGTAAAGTTACCGATGGACGAAGACGAAAGAGGGGATGCCTTCCGGGGCATCCCCAAGATTTGGCTTTTTGGTGTCCTTGGATTTACCTTGGGGTTCCTTAGGCATCCCCAAGCTTAGGCTCTTGCCACTCCTTGTTCCATAATCCATCAAATCCTTACCCAAAACTTGAAAACTTCACAACACAAAACTTAACAGAAAATCTCGTGAGCTCCGTTAGCGAAAGAAAACAAAACACCACTTCAAGGTACTGTATTGAACTCATTCTTTATTTATATTGGTGTTAAACTTACTGTATTCCAACTTCTCTATGGTTTATAAACTATTTTACTAACCATAGACTCATCCAAATATGCAAACAACACACGAAAAACAGAATCTGTCAAAAACAGAACAGTCTGTAGTAATCTGTAACTAACGCAAACTTATGGAACTCTAAAATTTCTACCAAAATAGGAAGACCTAAATAATTTGTTTATTGATCTTCTGCGATTGGAATCAGTGTTTTATCACGTTCTGGTGATTTTTAACAATTGTTTTCGTGAAAAGAAAGTTTCTGGAATTTTCAGCAAGATCAAATAACTATCATCCAAGAAGATCCTATAGGTTTCACTTGGCACAAACACTAATTAAAACACAAAAACAAATCTAACCAGAGGCTTGATGGATTATTTATTGAATAACAGCAAGGAAAAATACTGGGTTGTCTCCCAACAAGCGCTTTTCTTTAAAGCCTTTTAGCTAGGCATTGATAATTTTAATGATGCTCACATGAAAGACAAGAATTGAAGCACAAAGAGAGCATCATAAAACATGTGACAAGCACACTTAAGTCTAACATACTTCCTATGCATAGGTATTTTATAAGCAAACAAACTATCAAGGAAACCAAAAACTAGCATATGCAAGGAAGAAGAAAGAGACGATAGCAATCTCAACATGAAGAGAGGTAATTTAGTAACATGAAAATTTCTACAACCATATTTTCCTCTCTCATAATAATTACATGTAGGATCATAAGCAAATTCAACAAAATAGCTATCACATAACATATTCTCAACACGATCCACATGCATGCGAAGTTGACACTCTTCCAAAATAGTGGGATTAACATTAGCTAAAGTCATGACCTCTCCAAACCCACTTTTATCAAAAAATTCATAAGATTGAACATTCTTCAAATATGTGGGATCTAAAGTTGACACTCTTCCAAACCCACTTTCAATAATATTGCAAACACTATTATCAATCTCATATTCATCATGGGGCTTAAATAAATTTTCAAGATCATAAGAAGAATCACCCCAATCATGATCATTGCAACAAGTAGTAGACATAGCAAAACTAGCATCCTGTCAGGACCCCGATTCCAAGTCACATCGATCTAGCTGGTAACACCTCATATCACTTTGCGGCCTCACGCACGGTATTCCACGGGTGTCGCCTTACCATGGCCTGGGACCGTTTACGCCTTTTGGCTCACGTATATGATAGTGTCGCTAGCATCCATATGACAGAGAACCCGGGCCGAGATGACTAGTCGTGAACCCAAAGTGGCACTAACTTACGGGGACAGGCATACATGAAGCAACATCGAGCATGTCGGTCAGCAGCGTGCGAATTCGGGCTGTAGCATTGGGCTGACAGGACTCCGGTGAACTGGGCTGTAGCAGGCTAGGCAGGACTCCGGATGTCACCGCGTGACATTTCCCCGAAGGGACAGACACAGGAAAGAAGTGAATCACATGCCAGCCAGTCAAGTGTTCTGGAGCAGTAGTGCTGGGCTAGCAGGACTCCGGTGAACCGAGCGGACTACTACGGCTCATGGAAGCACAAGACTACATTTCCCCATAAGAGAGGCTACCAAGGGTAAACAACTAGGTTGTCGGATCCCACACATACCATATGCTCGATATGTGTAAATACAACATGGCATCACAACATAACTCTACGACTCAAGTATTTATTCATTAGGCTCCGAGGAGCGAGATATTACAAACATGTGTCTCATGACCCAACATTCAGAGCATACAAGTCAAAGCACATGCGGAAGCTTAACATGTCTGAGTACAGACATCTACAAATGAAAAAGGCTGAGAAGCCTGACTATCTACCAGATCCTGCCGAGGGCACAAGATCGTATCTGAGGTAACAAGCTAAACGTCGAAGTCCACGCAGAACTACTAGCGAGACTGAAGTCTCTCTGCAAAAACATAAATTAAGCAAACGTGAGTAAAAATGTACCCAGCAAGACTTACATCAGAACTAACTACATATGCACCATTATCAACAAAGGGATGGTGGGGTTTAACTGCAGCAAGCCAGCTTTGACTCAGTGGCTAACCTGAACTACTACTGCAAGTAACTCTTTTGAGGTGGCGCACACGAGTCCACATATTCACCATTTCAATACACCACTATGGATCCGCTCCCGTCTCCCCACGAGAAGGCCATCCATAGCACTCACGCTTATCTTGCGAGTTTTAGAGTATCCACTTTCACTTGTCTATGAACTGTACAGGCAACCCAGAAGTCCTTTACCGCGGACACGGCTATTCGAATAGATCATTTATAACCCTGCAAGGGTGTACTTCTTCACACACGCTCTTGCCACTTACCACCATGTACACGTCATGTATCTCGGCAACCTTCAAGCGGAAGCCTGGCGAGGGAGTCGGCCATGACCTGATTAACCACACAAGTCTCTAGTCCAGGTTTATCGCCTATTCGGGTTCCATCCGCGAGGAGATCCCGCCAGGGTTTCGCTCACAGCCCCAACCGATGTGTGCAAGGTTCCCGAGACACCAAACGGGCGCCCGGTACACCGTGCCACGGTGTATCTACTGCATCATAGCCCACCCCTAGGGTCAGCGCTACGCACGGTCTCCAACACATATCCTACAAACACCATAAACTAGTTGCAACTCCTGGACACAGATCAAGGCGATTAATAAGTCGAGAGGGTCCATTGGTTTCGGGCCCAACGCGTGGTAGTATCTATTCATGGATCACAAGCACAGAACTCAGTTCCTGAGGACGGTTTCAATGAGACAACCCACCATGTACTCCTACATGGCCTCTCACCGCTACCTTTACAAAATCGTGTTCACACACTTAGCTCACACACAGTAGGACATGTTCATCACCATTCCAATTCATCCCCAATGAATCAGACCTGACTCAACTCTAAGCAGTAGCAGGCATGACGAACAAGCATGAATGAGTAGGCACATTAGGGCTCAAACAACTCCTACTCATGCTAGTGGGTTTCATCTATTTACTGTGGCAGTGACAGGTCATGCAGAGGAAAGGGGTTCAACTACCGCAGCAAGTAACAGTTGAATCGTTGTTGTCCTAATGCAGTAAAAGAGAGCAAGAGAGAGAGTGGGATTGTATCAGAATGAACAAGTGGGTTTTGCTTGCCTGGCACTTCTGAAGATAGTATAGCTCTTCATCGGTGTCATCGAACTCATCGTCGAAACAACGTCTACTGAAGGGGAACGAACACCGGCAACAGAGAAAGAACACAATCAATGCAATGCACAATATGATGCATGATCATGACATGGCAATATGCTGTGATTTGAGCTAATGCAACTAGCAACGGGTTAAATGGAGTTGGTTTGAATCCAAGTTTCAAATTCAAACTCCATATGTGGATATTCAAATGTCATTTATTTGATTTGTCCAATTCAGCAGCTATAAGTTGTTCTAACATGCATGAAAATGGTACAGATGGAAATATTGGATTTTTTGATCATTTTTCATATATAAATCTTTGCATTTGGAGTTACGGTTGATTTTCTATGATACTTAGAAGTTTAGGCAATTTTCTGGATTTTCTAAATATTTAGAATTAAACTAATTCCAGAAAATGCATTACTGCGTCAGCACTACGTCGGCATGATGTAAGCGAGTCAACGGGGTGCGGTCCAGGTCAAACCTGGCCAGTGGGGCCCACTGGTCAGGGACTCAGGGCTGGTTAGTGTCGCTGGCAGGTGGGCCTGGTCAACTGCCACGTCAGCCAATCAACCCTGACGCGTGGGTCCGCTGGTTTTGTTAACTAATCTAACTTAAAACTAAATAGCGGTTTAATTAGGCAGCAGGGCCCACTACTCAGTGGCTCTAGGGGTGATTAGGGGGTGATTAGGCCCTAACTAAGTGGCCACGTCGGCCTGCCGGAGTTAAGCCGCCGGCGACCTTCCCGCGTAGCGGAGTCCACACGGGACGGTGCTACAGGAGGCGGCTGGGCGAGAGAAGGGCACAGGGAGGAGGCCCTCGCTCACGCGCATCCAACGGAGCAGGTGGGAGGTCGCGGGGTGGTCGGAGCTCGTCGGAAGTGAGCTCGCGGCAGCGCCAGAGTTCAGGTGAGTGCGGGGTTGGCGCTGTGGTGCACAGGAGGGCGAGTTAGCGTGTGCGTTAGGCTCCTGGTGGCTTCCTGAGCGCGGTGACGCGCTCCGAATCGAGCTCAAGCGGCTGCAGTGACGGCGGCGACATGGCCGGCGGCAGGGGAAGCTCGGCCACGGCAGTTGCTGATGCTAGGGGTCGAAAGGGATGGAGGTAACGAGGGAGAAAGGATGGAGATCTCACAGCGCGTCGACGGGTAGGCTCTGCGTGCTCGAGGAAGGCCGAAAGCAGGCGAATCGGTGGCGGCGGGGGGGATCTCCGGTGACCCGAGGAGGAAGAAGGGGTCGGGGACGATGCTGTAGAGCGCTTCTGCTCGCGTGGCTTGGCGGAGATGGCGTATAGGTCGACGGCGGAGCTTCTGGATACGTCGGGGAGGCGAGAGGGAGGCTGTGGCTGCGGGAACTATGAGCGGCGGCGACAACAGCATTCGGCCGTGGCGGTGCAGAGGCGAGGAAGAGAGAGAGGACGAAAGAGAGGGAGGATTCGATCCGGACGGCACCGCGGAGAGGGCTCGCGGTGTTGCGCTAGCGGGGAGGCAGGAAAGCAGGTGGAGGCGTGGTGCGCTCGAGCGCGTGCGCGCTTTGTCCTGCCTCTGCCTACTGGCAGAGGAGGAAGATAACTGGCAGGAGGGCCAGGTGGGCTGGGCCAGCAGGTACAGCAGCGGGCCGCCAGGTTAGTTCCCTCTTTTCCCATTTCTGTTTCTGTTTTTCTATTTTGCATGTGTGTTCTGAATTTGGTTTTGAAACCAATTCAATTTTGTTGCTTCTGAAAAATATTGTGGGAGCTAGATGGATTATTCTAGAGCCCCTCACAGAAAATCAGAATTATTGAAGCAATAAAACTATTATAGCATTTATTTGCTCCAATTCAAAATAGCATATGAATTAATTCAAAATCCAACATGGCTAGGAAAATTGTGCATCACCTCCGGTTGCTGTTTCCAGCATTTTCCACAAATGCTGAACATTTTTGAAAGCCATTTTGGGTTCACTGAAAATATTTTAGTTGAACCTATTTGAATTCCTTTGATGCTAGGGTTTGAAACAATCCCCATTTCATATTTAAATGAAATTTAGACATGATGACATGATGACCATGCAAGGACAGGCAAAGGCTAAGCTAGGGCTGTGACAACTCACCCCCACTAAACAAGAATCTCGTCCCGAGATTCAAGACGTGAGGTAAGAAGACAGAGGGGACATGGACTGGCACAAACTCCAGAATCCATTGCATTCTTGAAGATGTTGAGTCGTTGCATCATACTGATCTTGATGTCTTTGCTTTCGAGATCTTCATCCAACACGATGACGACAGACAGAACTCTACGGGAATCGATCTCCTCGAAGATCAAGCACTCAAGATCAACTCATGGAGTGAGACGTAGGAACATCCCTTGAGTTGAGGCATAAATCACACATCAGGTGCAATGGAAGGAGGTAGATGACAAGGTTCAATTGGGTAGGCAAAATTCCACGATGAAGAAGATGGTGCAAGGTTTCATGATAGCGATGAAATAATTGCCATGATTCCATAACGGGGCACCTTAGGGAAGGTGACTCGTAGAATTATTCCCTTAAGTGGCAAAAAGAATTACTTTTGATCCATAGATCATTGAAACTCTTCATACCAGCCTGTGGCAAATCACAATTGATCGTTTGAAAGAATTCGAGAGGATGGTATACTCAGTTTGGAAAGGAAACTACGGTTGTAGAACAACTCGGCAAATGGAAGGCACATTCCAGTTGATACCAAGGATATAACCTAGTGACTGAGCGTTCTTTCAAGAACTTGAGCATTCCCATATTCATCAAGGTTTTACCAACATCTATACCAAGATCCTGGTGACACCTCATACTACCATGATGAATAACGATGGAGGATGCAGGTGCAGAGGAGGACAAAACTTTCTCAGATTTTACCTTGACGACGCCAGGGAAACAAAATCTGGATGATCGACCGAGAGACATTTAGCACTCTGCTTCTAATGTTCTCCTTGATGTACCAGCTTAACTCAATATCATTCGGTATCTGGAACATCAAATAAAGGTCTGACTTCGGGGGCACAAACATCCATAAGGATCAACTTTTAGTATAGATCATACGAAGTCCTCATGGAGAAGATGGTCAAATTGCTTAATCAAGAAGCTACAATAATAGATCTTCCAGCTAGGTGTATTGGCCAACATCAACCTTGTCGGGACCTACATCATAGATCTTGGAAAAGTTCCAACCATCATATCTGCCTGAGATTCAGATCTGGTTGGTAACGGAATATTTCAGATAGCATGTCTGGAAAAGAAAGTTTGCAACACAAATCGACGAGATGACGTTGCGAGATTCTCGGGAATGAACTACGATAGCAAGCTCCAAAACACGAGCTGGTTCTGCTACATACATGTGAACACACTGTCCAAGACAAGCATGACCACGTAGTAGTCTTACAACAAACACTACCGAGTTTTGGTTGGGAACCATCATCGAGGATATCGGACTCTTGTGCATGATCTAGAATTAGCACAACAGACTCCTTTTCCTTGAGCAAATCAATCAGTGGCTTGGTGTGCTAGGGAATACATATGGAGTGGAGGTAATTAATCTACCAAACCATAGAATACATTCGCACATGCATAACTGACTTGGGATGGTACCAGAGGAAACAAAAACAATCTTTCTCGAACTCATGGCGGCAACTTGCACCAAATGCACATGAATTCAAGGAGGTCACTTCTTCCATCCAAGCATAAGCTTCATGAATGGAACACGAAGGCATTGCTTACAAAGTTTCCAACACTAGGTTGATGTTCAACATGAATCATGGAGGAGACAAAATGCTGCTAATGGGATCAACAACAACTCATCGGAATTTCCATATCACTGGACTTCCACCATCATGTGAACACGGTGATAGCATTGGTCAGACCAAAAGATGTAATGGTGTATGCTCGAGGGATCAACCACGAGTAAGACAACATTACAAACATCGTTGGTTCTGATTTGGCTTGACGATAACCCATACTCAAGTCAAAGTTTTGACAAGACAATAGATCCAACAACTGATCACGAGGACCAATTGGTGAAGATATCATCTTTCTTCAACACACACACACAAACACAAATATATCCCTTTAGAAAGAACCAAATTCGGCAAAGCTTTTTATCTTCCAACTCTCCAAGTTGTTGTTTAGCTTAACCAACTAGCTTAGGGGTATCCAACACAGGTTCTTGGAGAAGGGGTGGTTTAGAGGAAAACCAACTTGATCACGAACTCAAGATGACAACCTGGTAACACTTCCGAGAAGATATTCGGAAAATCACGAACCACCGATATGTTACTAAGCTCGAGAACAATCTTGCTTTTCAGAGCAAGACGATATGATTAAATAAGAATGGGATTGAATAATCCTAACTCATTGATCAAAGAGTGCACCAGAAATAAGGACTAGGTAGCACAATCTATCTTAGAATGATGATTCAATAACCAACACGCTAAGAATGAGAATATTGTCCATTTACTACCAAGCAACTAGTTGCTAGGAGTATTGATTTCACACATCATGGTTCACTTGTCGGTATTCCGGTTGCAACAACACGGAACCGAGGAGCGAATGATGATGGCGAGAAGTATCACTGCATCAAGAATTCAAAAGAGTTGGCGCAATTATCATGACATTCCTGACATCAAGAGGGCAATACTTCAGGGTAGAATAGAATCAAAAGCTGGATTGGCATTTGATCTGCGGAATACAACTGCTTTGACCCAATCCTAGAAATGTATAAGGTACTGAAGTTCGTTTCTCCTAGTCATTCCAAAATAAAATGGCCTGACGGACCACAAGAATATTAGACTTTAATGAACGAATGCAATGATATACCCTCGACTATCAATTGATAGACGAAGGTCAGAAACAACTAAGGAGGGACAACTCAAGGAACATACGATTTTTTGAGTTGTGGGTGCATAGATTAGCATGTCGAACGAGTTCAACATATTTCTTCCGGATAACCCATGCAGAAAGGTAGAACTGGCAGAGTCACAACATAGAATCAAGAACTCATCAAGAGCACTCTGGTTGTGATCTTTCGATTAAATGAGGAACTTCTGCCATAAGTAGTTCATGGTATTTGGAAGAAGGAAATACCACGGACCTCGAGGACTATCGCAAAGGTTACTAATATCCTAAAGGTACGAGCAACACTATCAACACGAGGTAAGTAGAGTGAATCTTCGGTCAAGAACCCAGGAGTAGAATACCTACTACTAAATGGCATCACGGGATGCTTTCGAGAATGACGGCCAGAATCATCACACTGGGAACGCTAATCATGGCTAGATTACTAGGTGGTTCTCTAGGATGCCTAGGGTCATAATACTAGCTCCAACATATATGTCAAAGCAATGGAGTACCTCAATAGACCGTTTAGTGCGCTTAATCTGGCCCAAATGGACATCAGGAACATGGAGGAATGATTGCAAGTGCATCAGACTATCTAGAAACCTGGGATGACTGGGACAACATAACGGCTGTAAATTCTCAAAAGATTTGAAACATCCTGCAAAATGGTGGCGTAGCCACTCGATCATCACAATATCAAGGTTTCGAGACCAACTATGAACACACGGAAGTAGTGGAAACTGAACTGGGGCTTAAATCCAACAATCTTATAAGTCTATGGATTAGTAACACGTGATCCTGATAGAAAGACGAGGAAGCCTAGTTTCTTAATCCCCATAGAAAAAAAAGAGGGTGACTCAGATCAGAAGGGCATAGGGTATAAGAAGTAAAAAAGAGCCTTATGTTCCCTTCCACAATCAATTCCCTTATATAACTAAAGAATTTCTAGACTCAACTTCGACCAGTTTGGCTTGGTAATCCTACAGGCAGTCAGGCTTTGATACCAAAGCTGTCAGGACCCCGATTCCAAGTCACATTGATCTAGCCGGTAACACATCGTATCACTTTGCGGCCTCACACACGGTATTCCACGGGTGTCGCCTTACCATGGCCCGGGACCGTTTGCGCCTTTTGGCTCACGTATATGATAGTGTTGCTAGCATCCATATGACAGAGAACCCGGGCCGACATGACTAGTCGTGAACCCGAAGTGGCACTAACTTACGGGGACAGGCATACATGAAGCAACATCGAGCATGTCGGTCAGCAGCGTGCGAATCCGGGCTTAAGCACTGGGCTAACTGGACTCCGGTGAACCGGGCTGTAGCAGGCTAGGCAGGACTCTGGATGTCACCGCATGACATTTCCCCGAAGGGACAGACACAGGAACGAAGTGGATCACATGCCGGCCAGTCAAGTGTTCCGGAGCAGTAGTGCTGGGCTAGCAGGACTCCGGTGAACCGGGCTGTAGCGGACTACTATGGCTCATGGAAGCACAAGACTATATTTCCCCATAAGAGAGGCTACCAAGGATAAACAACTAGGTTTTCAGATCCCACACATACCAAGCATTTCAATCATACACACAATATGCTCGATATGTGTAAATACAACATGGCATCACAACATAACTCTACGACTCAAGTATTTATTCATTAGGCTCCGAGGAGTGAGATATTACAAACATGGGTCTCATGACCCAACATTCAGAGCATACAAGTCAAAGCACATGTGGAAGCTTAACATGTCTGAGTACAGACATCTACAAATGAAAAAGGCTGAGAAGCCTGACTATCTACCAGATCCTACAGAGGGCACAAGATCGTAGCTGAGGTAACAAGCTAAACGTCGAAGTCCACGCGGAACTACTAGCGAGACTGAAGTCTCTCTGCAAAAACATAAATTAAGCAAACGTGAGTACAAATGGACCCAGCAATACTTACATCAGAACTAACTACATATGCATCATTATCAACAAAGGGATGGTGGGGTTTAACTGCAGCAAGCCAGCTTTGACTCGGTGGCTAACCTGAACTACTACTGCAAGTAACTCTTTTGAGGTGGCGCACACGAGTCCACATATTCACCATTTCAATACACCACTATGGATCCGCTCCCATCTCCCCACGAGAAGACCATCCATAGCACTCACGCTTATCTTGCGAGTTTTAGAGTATCCACTTTCACTTGTCTATGAACTGTACAGGCAACCCAGAATTCCTTTACCGTGGACACGGCTATTCGAATAGATCATTTATAACCCTGCAGGGGTGTACTTCTTCACACACGCTCTCACCACTTACCACCATGTACACGTCGTGTATCTCAGCAACCTTCAAGCGGAAGCCTGGCGAGGGAGTCGGCCACGACCTGACTAACCACACAAGTCTCTAGTCCAGGTTTATCGCCTATTCGGGTTCCATCCGCAAGGAGATCCGACCGGGGTTTCGCTCACATCCCCAAACGATGTGTGAAGGGTTCCCGAGACACCAAACAGGCGCCTAGTACACCGTGCCACGGTGTATCTACCGCATCATAGCCCACCCCTAGGGTCAGCGCTACGCACGGCCTCCAACACATATGCTACAAACACCAGAAACTAGTTGCAACTCCTGGACAGAGATCAAGGGGATTAATAAGTCGAGAGGGTCCATTGTTTTCGGGCCCAACGCGTGGTAGTAGATGTTCATGGATCACAAACACATAACTCAGTTCCTGAGGACGGTTTCAATGAGACAACCCACCATGTACTCCTACACTACCTTTACCAAATCGTGTTCACACACTTAGCTCACACACAGTAGGACATGTTCATCACCACTCCAATTCATCCCCGATGAATCAGACCTGACTCAACTCTAAGCAGTAGCAGGCATGACAAACAAGCATGAATGAGTAGTCACATCAGGGCTCAAACAACTCCTACTCATGCTAGTGGGTTTCATCTATTTACTGTGGCAATGACAGGTCATGCAGAGGAAAGGGGTTCAACTACCGCAGCAAGTAACACTTGAATCGTTATTGTCCTAATGCAGTAAAAGAGAGCAGGAGCGAGAGAGTGGGATTGTATCGGAATGAACAAGGGGGTTTTGCTTGCCTAGCACTTCTGAAGATAGTATAGCTCTTCATCAGTGTCATCGAACTCATCGTCGAAACAACGTCTACTGAAGGGGAACAAACACCGGCAACAGAGAAAGAACACAATCAATGCAATGCACAATATGATGCATGATCATGACATGGCAATATGTTGTGATTTGAGCTAATGCAACTAGCAACGGGTTAAATGGAGTTGGTTTGAATCCAAGATTCAAATTCAAACTCCATATGTGGATATTCAAATGTCATTTATTTGATTTGTCCAATTCAGCAGCAATAAGTTTTTCCAACATGCATGAAAATGGTACAGACGGAAAGATTGGATTTTTCTGATCATTTTTCATATATAAATCTTTGCATTTGGAGTTACGGTTGATTTTCTATGATTTTTAGAAGTTTAGGCAATTTTCTGGATTTTCTAAATATTTAGAATTAAACTAATTCCAGAAATGCATTACTGCGTCAACACTACGTCAGCATGACATAAGCGAGTCAACGGGGTGCGGTCCAGGTCAAACACTGGCCAGGGGGCCCACTGGTCAGGGACCTCCGGGCTGGTAGTGTCGCTGACAGGTTGGGCCTAGTCAACTGCCACGCAAGCCAGTCAACCCTGACGCAGCGGGTCCGCTGGTTTTGTTAACTAATCTAACATTAAACTAATAGCGGTTTAATTAGGCCAGCAGGGCCCACTACTCGAGTGGCTCTAGGGGTGGATTAGGGGGGTGATAGCCGCCTAACTAAGTGGGCCATGTCGGCCCGCTGGAGTTAAGGCCGCCCGGCGACCTTCCCGCGCCGGCGGAGTCCACACGGGACGGCGCTATAGGAGGCGGCTGGGCGAGAGAAGGGACAGGGAGGGGGCCCTCGCTTGCGCGCATCCAATGGAAGCAGGTGGAGTCGCGGGTGTCGGAGCTCGCGGCGGCGCCGGAGTTCGGGTGAGTGCGGCTTGGTGCTGTGGTGCACGGAGAGGCGAGTTAGCGTGTGCGTTAGGCTCCTGGTGGCTTCCTGAGCGCGGTGACGCACTCCGAATCGAGCTCAAGCGGCTGCAGTGACGACGGCGACATGGCTGGCGGCAGGGGAAGCTCGGCCATGACAGTTGCTGATGCTAGGGGTCAAAAGGGACGGAGGTAACAAGGGAGAAAGGAAGGAGATCTCACAGCGCGTCGACGGGTAGGCTCTGCGTTCTCGGGGAAGGCCGGAAGCAGGCAAATCGGTGGCGGCGGGGGGATCTCCAGCGACCCGAGGAGGAAAAAGGGGTCAGGGACGATGCTGTAGGGCGCTTCCGCTCGCGTGGCTTGGCGGAGACGGCGTATAGGTCGACGGCGGAGCTCCTGGATACGTCGGGGAGGCGAGAGGGAGGCTGTGGCTGCGGCAACTATGAGCGGCGGCGACAGCAGCGTTCGGCCGTGGTGGTGCAGAGGCGAGGAAGAGAGAGAGGACGAAAGAGAGGGAGGATTCGATCCAGACGGCACCGCGGAGAGGGCTCGCGGTGTTGCGCTGGCGGGGAGGCAGGCAAGCAGGTGGAGGCGTGGCGCGCTCGGGCGCGTGCGCGCTTTGTCCTGCCTCTGCCTATTGGCAGAGGAGGAAGATGACTGGCATGACGGCCAGGTGGGCTGGGCCAGCAGGTACAGCAGCGGGCGGCCAGGTTAGTCCATCTTTTCCCATTTCTGTTTCTGTTTTTCTATCTTGCATGTGTGTTCTGAATTTGGTTTTGAAACCAATTCAATTTTGTTGCTTCTGAAAAATACTGTGGGAGCTAGATGGATTATTCTAGAGCCCCTCACAGAAAATCAGAATTATTGAAGCAATAAAACTATTATAGCATTTATTTGCTCCAATTCGAAATAGCATATGAATTAATTCAAAATCCAACATGGCTAGGGAAATTGTGCATCACCTCCGGTTGTTGTTTCCAGCATTTTCCACAAATGATGAACATTTTTGAAAGCCATTTTGGGTTCACTGAAAATATTTTAGTTGAAACTATTTGAATTCCTTTGATGCTAGGGTTTGAAACAATCCCCATTTCATATTTAAATGAAATTTAGACATGATGACATGATGATCATGCAAGGACAGGCAAAGGCTAAGCTAGGGCTGTGACACATCCCCAAGCTTAGGGTTTTGCATATTATTAGCACAATTGACATTAAGAGAATTTATAGTAAAATCATTGCAATCATGCTTTTTATTCAAGGAGCTATTCTGAATCTCTTCATAAATTTCTTCATCACAATTTTCAGATTCACGAATTTCAAGAAAAACCTCATAAAGATAATCTAGTGCACTCAACTCACTAGCAATACGTTCATCATAATTGGATCTCTTAAAGAGATTAGCAAGTGGATGAGGATCCATAAACTTTTAGCAAGCGAAGATGCAAGCAAAAAGAAGGCACATGGTAGCACAAGATCGAACGGAAGGAGGGCGAATAAAACGGCAAAGGTGAAGTGGGGGAGAGGAAAACGAGACGCAAATGGCAAATAAGTAATGCGAGGGATAAGAGTTTGTGATGGGTACTTGGTATGTCTTGACTTGTGCGTAGACTCCCCGGCAACGGCGCCAGAAATCCTTCTTGCTACCTCTTGAGCACTGCGTTGGTTTTCCCTTGAAGAGGAAAGGGTGATGCAGTAAAGTAGCATAAGTATTTCCCTCAGTTTTTGAGAACTAAGGTATCAATCTAGTAGGAGACCACTCTCGAGTCCCACGCACCTACACAAACAAATAAGAACCTCGCAACCAACACGATAAAGGGGTTGTCAGTCCCTTCACGATCACTTACGAGAGTGAGACCTGATAGAGATGATAAGATAATATTTTTGGTATTTTTATGGTAAAGAGTAAAAGTAAAGATTGCAAGGTAAACGGTAATAGAAATAGTTTGTTGACGGGAGATTAATATGATGGAAAATAGACCCGGGGGCCATAGGTTTCACTAGTGGCTTCTCTCAAGATAGCATAAGTATTACGGTGGGTGAACAAATTACTGTCGAGCAATTGATAGAATTGAGCATAGTTATGAGAATATCTAGGTATGATCATGTATATAGGCATCACGTCCGTGACAAGTAAACCGACTCCTGCCTGCATCTACTACTATTACTCCACACATCGACCGCTATCCAACATGCATCTAGAGTATTAAGTTCATAAGAACAGAGTAACATTTTAAGCAAGATGACATGATGTAGAGGGATAAACTCATGCAATATGATATAAACCCCATCTTTTTATCCTCGCTGGCAACAATACAATACGTGTTGTTTCCCCTACTGTCACTGGGATCGAGCACCGCAAGATTGAACCCAAAGCTAAACACTTCTCCCATTGCAAGAAAGATCAATCTAGTAGGCCAAACCAAACTGATAATTCAAACAGACTTGCAAAGATAACCAATCATACATAAAAGAATTCAGAGGAGATTCAAATATTGTTCATAGATAATCTTGATCATAAACCCACAATTCATCGGATCTCGACAAACACACCACAAAAGAAGAGTTACATCAAATAGATCTCCAAGAGAATCGAGGAGAACTTTGTATTGAGATCCAAAGAGAGAGAAGAAGCCATCTAGCTAATAACTATGGACCCAAAGGTCTGAGGTAAAGTACTCACACATCATCGGAGAGGCTATGGTGTTGATGTAGAAGCCCTCCGTGATCAATGCCCCCTCCGGCAGAGCGCCGGAAAGGCCCCAAGATGGGATCTCACGGGTACAGAAGGTTGCGGCGGTGGAAATAGGGTTTTGGCTCCGTATCTGATGGTTTGGGGTACATAGGTATATATAGGAGGAAGAACTAGGTCGGTGGAGCTACGAGGGGCCCACGAGGGTGGAGGGCGCGCCCAGGGGGGTAGGCGCGCCCCCTGCCTCGTGGCCTCCTCGTTCGTTTCTTGACGTCCACTCCAAGTCCTCTAGATCACGTTTGTTCCAAAAATCACGTTCCCGAAGGTTTTATTCCGTTTGGACTCCGTTTGATATTCCTTTCCTTCAAAACACTGAAATAGGAAAAAAAACAGCAATTCGGGCTGGGCCTTCGGTTAATAGGTTAGTCCCAAAAATAATATAAAAGTGTATAATAAAGCCCATTAAACACCCAAAACAGAATATATAATAGCATGGAACAATCAAAAATTATAGATACGTTGGAGCCGTATCAGGCTCACCGACGATTCATTGTCGCCACTTCGAGCCACCGTTTGGCCAAAAGAACGCCCCCACGCGCTGCGCAAGCTTGCGATGTAAGCCGTCTGCGGCAGCGGGGTGACAAGACGTGCGAGAGGAGGACGAAAGGCCCCGTACACATACGGTTAATACAAAAAAAACATTTGTGATTTAGTTACCTACTATATCCCCGTCCTAGTTTATATGTAGGATTTAACTAATAAAATACGAATGCATGTTGCCAAAGATTATATCGTTGGATCCGTATTTGAACATAGTTTCCAGTTATACAATTTTTGTAACATGCATTAACACTTTTTTGGTTAAATTTAAGGTTATATACTAGCAAGCTTTTGCCCACAACACACACGGCTTATTCCATCACAAACAGCTTGGATGGATCAATTGTATGCCATGTATCGCTCACGCAACTGTAATCTGATTCGTGCTTGATGTCTCCGACATCGCTCGCACAGTTTGTCTTATTTGCCACGTATCACTGTGCCGGCCTTTGCTCGCGTCCCTCGGCAAGCTCTACTCGCCGTTAGGCGCTGCAGCGTGCTATGCTCGCCGTTAGGTGCCGCGGCGCGCTCTGCTCGCCTCCGTTGGCACGCTCTGCTCGCGTCCGTCAGCGCGCTCGGCTTGTGGACAGCTTTTCCTTGCGTGTTCAACTGCTATATGCATATATATATATGGTTGCTCGCCATTGAGGCGATCGCGGAGCGCTATGCTCGCGTCCCTCCGCACGCGCTCTGCCAGCGGTTGGGCGTGCGCACGATCACGTCGGGGGGCCCATATGCATGCGGTTGCGCCGTGCGCGTTGCCACGCGATGCAGTTACATGAGGCATGATGGAGTTATGCGCTGCAAATTAGAACTGCCATCAGGGCCTGCCGATATTCCTGGCCGTCCGGCTTCCCCTTTAATTCCCGCGGCCATTATAACCTTAGTCTCTTCAACCTTTCAATCGCGCCCCACAACACAACAAGCACACCCACGACGACACATAGAGGGGGGATGTCTAGAGGCACTCCAATGGTGTTCGGCGAGCATAAAGTGGAGACCCACGCGAGGGAGAGGAATCTCTCGGTGATGTACACCATCGACCCGGCCGTGGTGGATGACAACATCAACAACGTTGAGCAGTTGCTTTCTCGAGACAAGTACAAGGTGGTCAGCATCGACCTCCAGTACACCGCCGGTTGTCCCGGCATAGATAGAAGGTTTCCGTCGCCCAGTTGTGCATGCGCCATCATATCCTCATCTACCACTACTACATGGCCACATAGCCTTGCGACCGTTTCAACAGGTTTGTCAACAGCACCGACTACAAGTTCGCCATGGTGGAAACCACCGACGATCTAAAAAAGCGCTCAGTGTTACGGGCTTGGCCTGCAAGAACCTTGTCAAAATCTGTGACCACTACAGGGTATGGGTAGCACGAAGAAGGGCTCCCTGGTCGAACTCGCCTTGGCCATCATCGACCCCTACTACAAAAAGATGAAGCAGGATGCCCAGAGAACAAGTACCCTATGTTGGCACAGGGCCGGGATGCGGCAACTCAATGAACCTCACCTCGGGTTCACTGCCAAGAGCGTGTACACATGCTACGAGATGCACAGGCGGATCGTTGACATGAGGAAGTGCCTCTGTACCCAAATCGACGAGCCCGGATCGAGCCACAAGCAGAGCAAGCGTCACAAGAAGTAGATGATGATCAGATGATTGTTTATGCTAGTTAATCATGCATGTAATATATAGTTTACTTTATTGGTGTGTGGAAATGTCATCTGTGTAGTAGCCACCTATGTAATTATGCATGTAATAGTTTACTTTGGTGTGTGCAAATGCCATGGTTGTAGTAGCCACCTATGTAAGTGGATGTTTAATTTGGTTATGCAACCATGTCCTTATAAGTGTGTGTATATATATGTTGTTGTTCTGTATGCAATCCCATTGCACAACACACACATCTTATTAGCAGCAACCGTATGTTTTATTATCGGTCTTCGCACACATTTCTGATTACAGACCTATTTGCCGCATATCACACACATCTTGTTATATTGAACCATTTTTGTTCTCTTGTCTCAGCACAAATCGTTCATCCGAGTGAACCGCATGCCGTATATCGCACACACCTTGATCTGGCTGGCCGTTTCTTTTGTGTTTCCTAATCACAAACAGTTCATCTGAGTGAACCATATGCTATATATCGCACACACCTTCATCTGGCTGCCCGTTTCTTTTGTTCCTCCTCATCGCAAACAATTAATTGAACTGAACTGTATGCCCTGCATCGCACACGCAAATAAAATCTGAACTGGTATTAAAAATAATATTTGGAAATCTTTCCATTACATGAAATCCATCTTGGATCAAATTGATGGAGGAATCATCTTGATCACTATTGTAGAGATACATCGATGCCCCAGATTCTTGGGAATGACGTTGTCCTTGTGAACCCCATATACCTATTTTAACTCACGCGCCATAGCTGCTCAGTGTGGTGCTCCAGCAAGCTATCTAGTAACGAAAAATAAAGTAAATAGGCTTCTTAGCTCATATACATGAATAATACATTCTGCTATTAGAAACTAATACTACACTTTTGGACCTCGCACAATCAAAGTACCATAAGGGTATCCTTCACTGTCACCTAAGAAAAAATGATGTGGCACTGCAATTTAGAATGTTAGAGAGATTCTAGTATCATAGTGAGTCAAATGTCAAAAGTTAGTAAGAAATATATCATAGCCCAATTTGTATTGCAATTTTACAAAGCAATAAATGAAGTGACAATATGGTACTGGTTCATGATATTTAGCACTCATGATGTATTACCATAGACTAGTATATATCGTATGCATAACTACTATTCCTTTATTATTTTGGTCCTCGTAGAAATACTACTACTCCCTCTGATCCATATTAATTTATGTTGGTTTACTACAAAGTTGTACTAACTTTGTACCAAACCAATGTCAATTAATATAGATCGGAGGGAGTAGTATATATCATCCTCATAGAGATATGAGATTGAGCATAAGGACTTCTAAAAACATAAAGCATAGAAATAGTATGCAAAAAAGGGTTACAATGCAAGAAACTTGTAGTCTTTCAACTTATAGGATTGTGAAAAAGTGGTGGTAGTAGCATATTCCTAGAATTTTCTATGGAATACCCCTCCAATTAAACGATAAATTTAATGAGCATTTCCAAAGATGTAAATCCTCCAACCTTTATACTCCCTCCATGCGAATTAATTGATGCAACCTCTATATAACATTGTATAGAGGTTGCGTTCATTAATTCAGATAAGAGGGAGTATTAAAATCTTGGTAATTACAAAGAGGCTCGAAACAAAATGAAGATCTAGTTATTTATAACCCATTGTTAGGCTAAATTTGACCCCTTGTTTTGGATAAATGTAGCATGTCTTCATTAGTTGGACCAAAAACAAAAGACTAGAATAGAGGATAGTGAGGAATGCTTTACATGATGGTAATCATTTTTGCTTTTGTATTGACTTTTGTTCCTCCCGGGTAACACAAATGGGGCTGATCTTGGAGATGCTAAAACTGTCAAGAGAATAGTAATATTGTCACCTGCTTTTCAACAAATGGGAGAAACAACAGAAACTATGTGAAGTAAATCATAGGGACAAGATCCAACTTTGACCCATAATTTTACTTTATGTTATTTATGATCAATAATACTAGATGGTAGTGCTATTTGGGACAGACCTACACATATAAGTTTTGTGTATCAATCACAATAGCTAGAGACATATAAGTATATTTATTTATTACTTGTTTATAAAGTCCAGGTGTTGGAGAACTGTGAGCGAATATTGTTCCAAGCTTCCAACAAAGATGACTCGCATGCATAATATATTCTAAGAAATGTATATTATAAAAGAGGCACAATAAATAAATTCACTTTACTCCCCATACGCTTAAGAATTATTTTGATAATTCCAAGCAATTTTTCTCCCACTTATGTTCATGGAGGTATATACACTTTCAACAATTTGTAACTCAATTTTTCTATTAACATGGATTAAATGAAGTTCCCATAATGTAGTTTAGGTGAAGCGAGTCGGATTTTAGAAACATCAGAGGTTGAAGTCATATTTATTTTGTTTAAATTCTGAAGAATGAAGGGAGCACATATATGGTCGTGTGCATGTTTTGAAAAGATGCAATGTGTGGAATAAGAAGTGAACCCAAATTTTTTGGTTTGAAATGTATATAGAAAGTTGATACAAAGTTTCTATGTATTTAATTATAGTCTTTTATCCATTATTTATTTTAAGTAGGTGAATTGATTGATTCGATCTTCAAATTTTGCAGGTGCATGTACTATTAATGTACATATATGAATTCGATTAGAAAACTATAATTATGCAATTGTGTATCTTGTTTTTCTCTTTAAAAAGCATGGCTATTTTTGGGATGATGGCATTAGTTCACTTTTAGAAAGTAGCAAACGCTTTGTGAAAAATACATGGAGACTTTACATAAAGGGAAAATGGCAGGCATGATCCATATCCTAAACCTTACTGAATAGAAGAATTAAGCTAGGCAAAGGATAGCTCTTGAAAATTTATAGAAAGTATATGTTAGATTGTAGTTTTACCGTCTCATTGGTTCGCATGTGCCCAAATGCATCTACGGAACTGAGATCGTTGGATGCACATAAAAAGCATATCAACATGGCTACCACCTTGTAATCCATTGCTGTGAGAAACAATATTCTTATAAGAACTTGGTTATTGTTCATCTTCAAAATGGTAAAATTTGGGAAAACATCGGACTATTTCAATTGTATATATTGGTTGTAGTGTGGAAGTATGCATATATTGGTTTGATAGGGGTGGCCTTAGTGTGGAAGTATGCATATATGTATGTTGTAAAGTGCTAAAAGAGTTAATAAGGTATGGTGGTCGTAGTGTGGAACTATGCATACATTGGTAGTAGTCTTCCCAAGAAATGTGAAATGTACATATTTGCTAAGAGGTTAACTAAGAAATCAAGGGGGGCTAGTAATCTTACCTAAACTTCTTCCAATCAACATTTGGTGATGAAGAATAGATGTTTGGACTGCTTTTATAAAGGGGGAAGTGTCGTGAGGTAGACTGCGTGTTGGTTTGATAGGGGTGGCATGACATGTTTTGGACATCACCACACTCTCTTGCCAAGTGTCATATTATCTCCACACTATCTTGCTAAGCGTCACAGAAAATATGACACTTGACAAGGGAATGTGGAGATGCCCAACATGTGTCATGCCACCGCTAGTGATCACATATCAATACATTTTTTCCTCTAGCTAAGTGTCATAAATAATACGATACTTGTCAAGTGAGATGGAGATGCAAAACACTTGTCAAGCCACCCCTAGTGAGCCGACATGCTATCCAACTCACCGCACTTTCCCCTTAATAAATGTAGGTCAAAACATTTATTATTCATATCTTTATAATCAAATGAGGATTGGAAGAACTTTTGGTAAGATTGATAGCCTTATTCGATTTATTTTCTTGCCAATTTTAGTGATTACCCTTCTTGGGAAGACCGTGACGAAGATGCACACTTCCACACTATGTCCACCACCATATTTTCTCAAGTTATGAGGGAATTTACCAAATAGTACAAATTCATATACTATCACAATATGCCTGGAGTTTCCTAAAATGTACCTTTGAATAAAAATAACCAATTGATCTAAATTTATTGAATGCAATATTATTTTCTGGCATTAATGGTTTACATGATGGTAGCCATTCATATGTTTTTTGCGTCCTATGATATCAATTCATTAGATGCATATAGCAGCCTAGGAACCAACTGGCGCTATTAATATCATATAATATACATTTTCCATAGATATTCAAGTGTATCCTTTCCCTATGTTAATTCTTCAATTCACAAAGCCATAAGATATTGATCATGACTAGCATTGGTCCTTCATGTAAAGCTTCCATGTGTTTTAATGAAAGGCATTGCTACTTTATACAAGTAAACTAATGCTATCTGATATGTCTCCAAGTTATCTATAACTTTTTATTGTTCCATGCTATTATAGTATCAATCTTGGATGTTTTATATGCAATATTATATCATTTTTTGGGACTGACCTATTAACTTAGCACCAAGTGCCAGTTGCCTATTTTTGGTTTTCTAGGAAATCACTACTAAAAAAAGTCCAAATGCCACGAAAGTTTTTGATGATTTTTTTTGGACATAAGAAACCCAAGAAGCTTCGGGAGGAGGCCAAAAGGCGAAGGAGTAGGCCACAAGCCACATGGGTGCGCCCAGGGGGTAGGCGCGCCCATGTGCCTTGTGGGCCCCTCGTTCCTTCATTTGACCTAATTCGAACTCTATAAATTCTCTAAAGTTGAGAAACCAACAGAGAGCCACCCAAAATACTTTTCCCACCGCCGCAAGCCTCTGTTATTGCCACATACCATCTAGAGGCCTTTTCCGGTGCTGTGCCAGAGGGGGAATCAACCATGGAGGGCTCTACAGCGACCTTGCTTCCCTTCCGATGATGTGCGAGTAGTTTACCACAGACCTACGGGTCCATAGCTAGTAGCTAGATGGCTTCTTCTCTCTCTTTGATCTTCAATACAATGTTCTCCTCGATGTTCTTGGAGAACTATTCGATGCAATCTTCTTTTGTGGTGTGTTTGTTGGGATCCGATGAATTGTGGGTTTATGATCACATTATCTATGAATATTATTTGAGTCTTCTCTGAATTCTTTTATGCATGATTATTATAGCTTTGTATTTCTCTCCGAACTATCTGTTTGGTTTGGTCAACTAGATTGATTTATCTTGCAATGGGAGAGGTTCTTTGTAATGGGTTCAATCTTGCGGTGCTCTATATCCCAGTGACAGAAAGGGACAAGACACATATTTGTATTGTTGACATTAAGGGTAAAATGATGGGTTTATTCATATTGATTGGGTTTACTTTGTCTACATCATGTCATCTTGCTTAAGGCATTACTCCGTTCTTTATGAACTTAATACTCTAGATGCATGCTGGATAGTGGTCGATGTGTGGAGTAATAGTAGTAGATGCATGCAGGAGTGGGTATACTTGTCTCGGACATGATGCCTACATATATGATCATTGCCTTTGATATCGTCATAAGTATGCGCTTTTCTATCAATTGCCCAATAGTAATTTGTTTACCCACCATATGCTATGTTCAAGAGAGAAGCCTCTAGTAAAAATATGGCCCCCGGGTCTATATTTATCATATATTAAAATCCAAAAATACGTTGCTAAAATTTATTTACCATTATTTTATTTTGTGTTTTTGTTTATCTATCTATCACTACGAGATTTCATCCTTGCAATTAACCGCCAAGGGATTGACAACCCCTTGTTTGCCTTGGGTGCAAGTATTTGTTATTTTATGTGTAGGTGTTGTTCACGAGGTCTTGTGTGATTCTCCTACTGGATTGATAACCTTGGTTCTTAACTAAGGGAAATACTTATCTCTACTATACTGCATCATCCTCTCCTCTTCAGGGAAATCCCAACGCATCTCACAAGTAGGAGGAAGAATTTATGGCATCGTTGCCGGGGAGATCACATCACCAAAACCTATCAAGTACCATCGCATAAACTTTACCTCCTTGCATTTACTTTCATTTTCCATTTGACTCTCGTTTTCATCTCCCTCACTTGTAAAACATTTTCACAAAAACACAAAAATATTTTTCATTTGCCTTTTTTACTTAGTTTATCACTATGTCTCGAGAAAATTATCATGATATTTCTTATCATAAAAGGATGGCTAAAATCAAGAAAAATACTAAGGACTTCATGTTCACGCAATTTGAGCACAATAAATTCTTTACTGGAGAACTTAAAGAACACTCCACCTTATTACATGATATTGGAAACAAGTCAATGATGTTAATAAAGAAGTTGCCAATCTTCAATCTCAGCTTGCCCTTACAGAAAAATTGCTAGGAAAAATTCCTGATACGCAAACTACAGTAGTGAACAAAATGGCAGCTAAACCGGAATCTTTTGCACTTGGTAATGATGAAGATATTAAAATGATTGGTGTCACAGCCATTGAATCTTTGTTTAATAATATAAAACTTGATTAAAAGGGGACCAAAGATGAGTCAACTTTAGCTAGAAGGCATCCCCATTGTTTGGAGGGTGAAAATCTTAATGAAACAATTGATAAAAGTGGGTTTGGAGAGGTCAAAACTTCAAATAGTGATGTGCTCACTACTTTGGATTTCAAGGATTTCGATTATGATAGTTGTTCTTTAATTGAGTTTATTTCCTTGTTGCAATCCATGATAAATTCACCCAATGCTTATGAACAAAATAAAGCTTTTACTAAACATATTGTAGAAGCTATGATGAAAGCTTTAGAAGAAAAGCTCGAATTGGAGGTTTAAATACCTAGAAAATTATATAATGAATGGGAACCTACTATTAAAATAAAGATAAAAATTTATGAGTGCAATGCTTTATGTGATTTACCTGTTTTCACAATACCAAAATCTTAAAGTGATGTGCTAGGCCTTCATGATTTGGATGAACATTCTCTTAATTCGCACTTAGCGGATTCTAGTATTAAGAAACCTTTGGGTAGAATGAATGATGTTCTTATTCTTGCAAATAAGAATTATGTGCCCGTTGATTTCATTGTGCTTGATATTGATTGCAATCCGTCATGTCCCATAATACATGGCAGGCCTTTCCTACGAACTATAGGTGCTATTATTGATATGAAAGAGGGTAATATAAACTTTCAATTTCCATTGAAGAAAGGAATGGAAAATGTCGGTGTACAAAAGTAGGGGCCTTTCTGTACCCCTTTACTTGTGCGCGGGAAGTCGTAGCCGCACCTGCAGCTGGGCTTGGCGGGGCAGAAGAAGGAAAGATACAAGGCTGCCAAGGCAGCACTCAAGCCAGAAGCATGAAGAGCGAAGGGGCAAGGTGAGCTTTCCCCGGCAAGACCCTTGCCGGGGCGGCCTACGTAGCTCCGGCAAGAGCCTTGCCGGGGCAACTTGCCCAACACCAGCAAGGCCACCACCCTTGAGCCTGAGAACTCTGACACCATCAACAACGTCAAGACCAAAACTCACGGGTGCCTTGCGTAGTGGCATGCAGATTTTTGTGAAGACCAAAGGCCTGCAAGCCTAGATGAGAACCAGAAGACGAAGACCCCCGGCAAGATCTTGCCGGGGACGACCGTAGACCCCCAGCAAGACCCTTGCCGGGGACGCCCATGAGATCCCGGCAAGGCCCTTGCCGGGGGCGTCTGCGGGGCCGAGGCCAGGCCCGCACCTGCAAGAGTTTCGCTGCCCCGCGCCCGTTCCGACATGGTGGCCAGCCCGCCAACTAGGCGAGCGCCTGCGTGGCAGCATGCAGATTCTAGGCCAACTAGCCAAGCACCTGCGTGGTGGCATGCGGATCTTCATGAAGACCCTGCCACCGCACCAGCTCAGCAGCCAGCCAGACAGCGTGGCGCTACATGCCTCGTCAGCTTGGACGTGCGTCAGAGCGAGGCGAGGCGGCGACGGACGGGACGAGCTTCTTTGCCGTCCCCGATAAAGCAAGAGGGCATGTCGGCAGCGCATTAAATGCGTTTGTCCTACGGTGCCAGGCGATAAACTTGTACACTGTACATACTTTCCACCTCCGGTGTGCCACTGTGGCAACCCCTTTGACATATAAAAGGAGGCCCAAGGCGTACTGAGGAAGGACTCAGACTTTTTGAACTAGGCATGCACTGCAGCTAGTTCAAGAGCTCAAGTACACTAAATACACACAAAGCAGGACTAGGGTTTCACGCATCGTTTGCGGCCCGAACCTGGGTAAAAATTCCCCCGCATTGATCTTCTCGACCCGCTCTTTGCACAGCCCCACGCCTCGCCAACCGTAGAAGGGACTCCCCGAGGGATCCCATAGGTGTCGTTCCTGAGCCCCGACAGAAAACTTCCCTAGAAAGAGAATTAAGCCACCATATGAATCTATTATGAGGGCCACCTATGGAATTAATTTGAAGGATGACAACACTTAAACTATGCATTATGCCTAGCTAGGATAGTAAAACAATAGCGCTTGTTGGGAGGCAACCCAATAGCTATCTTTATTTTTTCTTGTTTTTTTCTATTTTTTGGTGTGCAAACAATTATGGTGCTGTTATGGTTGTGTTTTTATGTTCAAATTAGTGTTTGTGCCAAGTAAAGCCTTTGTGATAATTTGGCTGATAGTTGCTTTGATTCTGTTAGAAAACAAAAACTTTTGTGCCCATTAGCGGAATTGTTTAAATTCACTTGAACGTGATAAACTTCTAATTTTTTTACACATGATTGATATAAATTTTTTACAAAATTTCCTAATTCTTCAGATTTTTTGGAGTTACAGAAGTATGGTCATTGTTCGAATCATTACAGACGGACTTGTTTTTGACAGATTCTATTTTTGTTGCATTGTTTGCTTGTTTTAATAAATCTATGTATTGTATCAAGGAGTATAAATCATGGTGAAGTTATAATACAGTAGGTATTATGCAACAATAAAATGTGAATGGATTTACAACGGTACATAAAGTGATGGTTTGCTTGTTATACTAACGGATCTCACGAGTTTTCTGTTGAGTTTTGTGTGCTGAAGTTTTCAAGTTTTGAGTGAGATCGCGATGGATGAAGGAATTGAGAGTGGCAAGAGCCCAATCTAGGGATGCCCGAGGCACCCCAAGGTAATATTCAAGGAGACCCAAGCGTCTAAGCTTGGGGATGCCCTGGATGGCATCCCCTCTTTCTTCTATCAACCATCAGTAAATTACTTGGAGCTATATTTTTATTCATCACATGATAGGAGTTTTGCTTGGAGCGTCATGTATTATATGAGTCTTTGCTTTGTTTGATTTTTAGTTTGCCATAATCATCTTTGCTGGACACACCTTTTTGATAGGGACACACATTATTCGTGATTTTTTAGAATACTCTTTGTGCTTCACTTATATCTTTTGAGCTTGGCAGTTGCTCGAGTACTTCACTTATATCTTTCAGAGCACGTTGGTGGCTATATTTTAAAGAAATAGTTGCACTCTCATGCTTCACTTATATCATTTTGAGAGTTAATAATAGTAATGGCAATATGTACAAGTTATGAAATTGGTCCTAATATGATAGGTATTCAAGAGGGATGTAATAAAACTTTCATGTAGATCACCGAGTATGATAAGTTTGATTCCTTGCAATAGTTTTGCGATATAAAGATGGTAATATGTGGGAGGTACTAGTGAATGATTGTGATTTAGTAAGAATATTGGTGTTAAGGTTTGTGATTACTGAAGCATGCACGTGTAGTCTCTCATTTTCCTTGGAGCGTCTTGTGCCATAGTTTTGCTTTGTTTGCTTTTTAGTTTGCCACAATCATTGTTTGGTGGAAAGACCTTTTGAGAGGGACACACATTTATTGTGATTTGTTAGAATACTCTATGTGCTTCACTTATATCTTTTGAGCTAGGCGGTTGCTCTAGTACTTCACTTATATCTTTTAGAGCACAACAGTGGTTATATTTTATAGAAATGATTGCACTCTCATGCTTCACTCAAATATTTTTGAGAGTTCATAAATAGGAAGTGGTAATATGCATGTGTTATAACACTAGTCCAAGAAGGATAGGTATTCAAGGGTGGTATAATAAAAACTTTCATGTAGATCACTAAATATGAAACACATGGTTTAATGATATTGATGTCGTAATATGAAAGGATATTGGTTCATGGTCATTGGTTAGTAGAAATATCGGTATTAAAGCTTGTTATTAACTTCTCATCTAAGTGTTGGTCATGGCATGGTGGGGAGGTTTGAGCATTTGTATTTCTCATTAAAATCCTTGAGTGTTGTTATAATTGGATGTGTGCGATGGTTAACTTTTACGAACCAATTGCATAGGGGCATGCGAGTAGTACTTTGCTTAGAGGGCTAATAGGCAATCACAATAAGTATGTGAGTTCTTTATGACTAATGTGAATCCATGGATTATACGCACTCCTACCTTTCTGCAATTTGCTAGCCTCTTTGGTACCGTGTATTGCCCTTTCTCACCTCAAGAGTTAGTGCAGACTTCGCCAGTGCATCCAAACCCCGTGGTATGATACGCTCTATCACGCATAAGCCTCCTTATATCTTTCTCAAAACAGTCACCATACCTACCTATTATGGCATTTCCATAGCCATTCCGAGATATATTGCCATGCAACTTCCACCGTTCCATAGTCATGACATGTGTGTTCATCGTGATATTGCTTTGCATGATCATATAGAGCTGGCATGATATTTGTGGCATAGCCACCGTTCATCATTTGTATATATGTTATGCTAGATCGTTGCACATCCTGGTATACTGCCAGAGGCATTCATATAGAGTCATAATATTTCGCTTTATCGAGTTGTAAGTAAATAAAAGTGTGATGATAATAATTATTAGAGCATTGTCCCAGTGAGGAAAGGATGATGGAGACTATGATTCCCCCACAAGTCGGGATGAGACTTCAGACGAAAAATAAAAAAAATGAGAGAAAAGAGAGAATGGGCAATGTTACTATCCTTTTCCACACTTGTGCTTTAGAGTAGCACCATGTTCTTCATATAGAGAGTCTCCTGAGTTGTCACTTACATATACTAGTGGGAATTTTTCATTATAGAACTTGGCTTGTATATTCTGATGATGGGCTTCCTCAAATGCCCGAGGTCTTCATGACCAAGCAAGTTGGATGCACACCCACTTAGTTTCCGTTGAGCTTTCATACACTTATAGCTCTTAGTGCATTTGTTTCATGGCAATCCCTACTCCTCGCATTGACATTGATTGATGGGCATCTCCATAGCCCGTTCATTAGTCGCATTGATGCGAGACTTTCTTCCTTTTTTGGCTTCCCTTATTAATCTCTATCACCGCATTCCATTCCACCTATAGTGCTATATCCATGGCTCGCACTCATGTTTTGTGTGGGGTTGAAAATGCTGAAGCGCGTTAGAAGTACAATCCAATTGCCTGGTTTGACACCGGGGTGCTCATGATTTATATTTATGTGGTGAAGGCAGAGTCATGCCATGCTAGCATGATAAAAATGAGTGGGGATAACATTCGTTAAGGATCGTATATTTTGAGAAATTAATGATTATGTTTCTTATATTCATGGATATTATTATGCTGATATTGTTACTTCACCATTTCTCAATAATTATACCGTAAAGAGATTACATGATACACATGTTAGGTAGCATTTCACATAAAAAATTCTGTTTTTATCATTTACTACTCGAGGACGAGCAGGAATTAAGATTGGGGATGCTGATACGTCTCCAACGTATCTATAATTTTTTATTGTTTCATGCTATTATATTATCAATCTTGGATGCTTTTGATACGTATCTATAATTTTTCGATTGTTCCATGCTGTTATATTATCAATCTTGCATGTTTTACAATCATTTATAGTCATTTTATATCATTTTCTGGTACTAACCTATTGACATAGTGCCAAGTACCAGTTGCTGTTTTTTCCATGTTTTTTACATCGTGGAAAATCAATATCAAACGGAGTCCAAATGCCCCAAAACTTTACGGAGAATTTTTATGGGCCAGAAGGAACACAATGGGCCCTGGCTGCGTCTGGGGGTGCCCCGAGGGGGGCACAGCCCACTAGGGCGCGCTAGGAGGCTCAGGCGCGCCCTGGTGGGTTGTGCACACCTCGGGTGCCCCCCACCCCCCCGAACCGCATCTTTGCTCTATAAATACCCCAATATTCCAGAAACCCTAGAACGGGCGACGAAATATTCATCCAGCCACCGTAGAGTCCAGAACCACCAGATCCAATCTAGACACCATCTCGGATGGGGTTCACCACCTCCATTGGTGCCTCTCCGATGATGCGTGAGTACTTCTTTGTATACCTTCGGGTCCGTAGTTAGTAGCTAGATGGCTTTCTCTCTCTCGTTGGATTCTCAATACAATGGTCTCTTGGAGATCCATATGATGTAACTCTTTTTGCGGTGTGTTTGTTGGGATCTGATGAACTTTGAGTTTATGATCAGATCTATCTTTTTATATCCATGAAAGTATTTGAGTTTCTTTGATCTCTTTTATGCATGATCTCTTATAGCATCATATTTCTACTCAGATATTTGGGTTTTGTTTGGCCAACTTGATCTATTTATCTTGCAATGGGAAGAGGTGCTTTGTAGTGAGTTTGATCTTACGGTGCTTGATCCCAGTGTTAGAAAGGGAAACGACACGTATGTATCATTGCTACTAAAGATAAAACGACGTGGTCTGTCTCTACATAGATAGATCTTGTCTACATCATGTCATCGTTCTTATTGCATTACTCTGTTTCTCCATGAACTTAATACACTAGATGCATGCTGGATAGCGGTCGATCTGTGGAGTAATAGTAGTAGATGTAGGCAGGAGTCGGTCTACTAATCTTGCACGTGATGCCTATATAATGATCATTGCCTGGATATCGTCATAATTATTTGAAGTTCTATCAATTGCCCAACAGTAATTTGTTTATCCACCGTTTGCTATTTTTCTCGAGAGAAGCCACTAGTGAAACCTACGGCCCCCGGGTCTTCTTTCTCATATATTTGCCTTTGCCTACTTTTCCTTGCATTTATTTTCAGATCTATTAAACCAAAATACAAAAATACCTTGCTGCAATTTTTCTTTATTTATTTTATATAGCGTTCGATCTATCAATTTACTACAAATTTATCTCACGTCTGTTTGCCACTTGAGGCGCCGTACCCCGAAAGGGATTGACAACCACTTTAACACGTCGGGTTGCGAGGATTTGTTATCTGTGTGCAGGGCCTGTTTATGTTGTGTTGCTTGGTTCTCCTACTGGTTCGATAACCTTGGTTTCATATCTGAGGGAAACCTACCGCCGCTGTGCTGCATCATCCCTTCCTCTTTGGGGAAATACCGACGTAGCTTCAAGCAACATCAGTTTTATATGCATTTTTATGCTATTTTGTATCATTTGTTTGGACTAACTATTAACCCAGTGCCCATTGTAAGTTCCTGTTTTTTTGCTTGTTTTTGGCTTTTCAAACAATCAATACCAAACGAAGTCCAAACACGATGAAACTTTATGGTGATTTTTTATGGACCAAAAAGGGCCCTAGAAGGTTCAGGAGGAGGCCAAAAGAGCTCCAAGAGAGCCACAAGCTCACAGGGCGTGCCCTGGAGGGTAGGGCGCGCCCCCTGAGCTCGTGGGCCCCATGCAACTTTGTTTGACCTAATTCCACCTCTATAATTCCCAAATATTCCCAAACCAACAGAGAGCCGTCTGAAACACTTTTTGCGCCGCCGCAAGCTTCTGTTCTTTCGCGATCCCATCTATAGGCTTTTTCGATACTCTGTCGGAGGGGGAATCAAGCATGGAGGGCTTCTACATCATCCTTGCTGCCTTCCGATGATGCGTGTGTAGTTTTCCACAGACCTACAGGTCCGTAGCTAATAGCTAGATGGCTTCTTCTCACTCTTTGATCTTCAATACAGTTTTCTCCTCGATCTTCTCGGAGTTCTATCGGATGTAATCATATTTTGTGCTGTGTTTTTGGGATCTGATGAATTGTGAGTTTATGGTCAGATTATTCACTGAAATAGTGGAGTCTTTTCAAACTTTATTATGCATGATTGTTATAGATTTGTATTTCTTTCCAATCTATCCGTTTGGTTTGGCCAACTAGATTGATTTATCTTCAGTGGGAGAGGTGCTTTATAATGGGTTCAATTTTGTTGTGCCCTCACCCAGTGACAAGAGGGGTAGCGAGGCACGTATAGTATTGTTGCCATTAAGGGCAAAACGACGGGGTTTAATCATATTGCTTGAGTATACTTTGTCTACATCATGTCATCTTGCTTAAGGTATTACTCTGTTTGTCATGAACTTAATACTATATATGCATGTTGGATAGCGTTCAATTGGTGGAGTAATAGTAGTAGATGTTGGTAGGATTCGGTCTACTTGTCACGGACGTGATGCTTATGTACATAATCATTGCCATGAATATGTCATAACTATGCGCTTTGCTATCAATTGCCCAATAGTAGTTTGTTTACCCTCTGTATGTTATTGTTTCGAGAGAGAAGCCTCTAGTGAAAACTATGGCCCTCGTGCCTACTTTTATCATATTATTAAAACCAAAAATACCTTGCTGCAATTTTATACTTTTTATTTTACTTTCCTTTTTATCTATCTATCACTATTAGAATTAATCCTTGCAAATAACAAGTTCAAGGGGATTGAAAACCCTCTTGCCCATGTTGGGTGCAAGTATTTTCTTTTGTGTGCGTAGGTGCTAAAGACGAGAGTTTGCGTGGTTCTCCTATTGGTTCGATAACCTTAGTTCTCACTAAGGGAAATACTTATCTCTATTGTACTGCTTCACCACTAGTGCAGAACCGGGCTATAGCACCGGTTCGTAAGGCCCTTTAGTGCCGGTTCTGTAACCGGCACAAAAGAGTGGGGACTAAAGGTCCCCCTTTAGTACCGGTTCAGCACGAACCGCCACTAAAGGGCCACCACGTGGCACGAACCAGCGCCGGGGGCGGGGAGACCTTTAGTACCGGTTGGTAACACCAACCGGTACTAAAAGGTTTAGGGGGTTTGTGGTTTATGAATTCTTTTTCCTTTAATTTAGTGTTTTCCATTTAATTCTTTTTCATTTGCTGGTATTTTACGATACTACATATTGTGCACGTTATGCATATATATAAATAGAATTTCTCGTAGAACCGATCATATATATATATATATATATATATATATATATATCATCGAATGTCTCACACCACCATTCACACATACACATGTATATATACAATTGGTATATACAATTTCTCCTACATGGAGGCATTACTGCGGTAGCCGGTAATGGTATTCTCCTTTGGGATCTATGACCTGGTCGAGCAAAAATCCCGCTATTTCCTCTTGAATTGCTCGTACGCGATCCGTTGGTAGGAGCTTATCCCGCACCTGATTGAACTTTTAAGAAGGAGATCAATATGCATGTATTAGTTGTGTGATTAGATATCGATAATGATGTAAAAAATGTGAATAGTGTTCTGGCAAACGTACCCACAGTTGTCTAGCAGATTTGGTACTTTCGGACGCCATCATGGGTATGTTCTCGCAAACGTAGTATGCACATAAATCAGTCCCCGGCGCCTGCTTCATGGCCTTTACGAGAATAGAATTCAATCAGATAATAATTAATCAAGCATGATAATTAATGGTATTGAAACTAGAATTAAAGAGATGGTAGCTAGCTAGTACTACTTAATTACTTACCTTGGGTCAATACCAATACAACTTTTGTTTCCATTCGCCTAGAACCTCTTTGATGAACTTTTGCCAAGCCCTGCTCGCCGGCAAAGAAAATGAATAAAGGAGTTATTAATTAGTTGATATCAGGAAATGACGAACTAAAGAGGCCGACATATAGTTCAATAATGATTGAAATTACCTGTTGACTATCCCCTTCACGATTTCGTAGTCACTAGCTTTTTTAAGTAGTGAGTCCAGTACTTCAACTTTTCCTTCTTCAACTTGAATGACTAACAAGATCCAGTAGAAACTGCATGCGCACACGTTTGCATGTATAAATTAAGCGGGCATGTGCATAACACTCATCACCCTATACACTTATTAACATCTAGCTAGTAAGAAAAAACAGAATTTGTAGTACAAGACAGTGTGACTCGCCTGAAGTTGTAAGGAAGTAGTATATCTTGATTGGTATTGAGGCGCTTCAAGAACTCTAGCATGTTTTTCTCTACGTCTGCTCGATACCATTCATATTTCCATGTCTCTTGATTAATGTTATTTGGGTCAATGAACCCAATGCCATAGCGTCCAGCTTTTTTCATTTCATAGATCTTCATCCTGCATAATACCACAGAAAAGAATATAGTGAGGATAATTACAGGTAATGATCAACAAGCACTACAGGTAGCTAGCTTGAGACTTAAATTACAGAAAGAAATCACTTACAGACAATAGCAACTGACGATAGATTTGTCGAGTGCGTCTTGATTGAATAACTAAAACAGTTTCGTAAACTCAACATATAGAGTTGTCCCATTGAAGTAATGCTCTGCCTTGACTTTCACCATGAGGGACTCTCGATTGGTAGTCTTGGCAATTTTCATGTACCATTCATGCAATTCATACATTCTCATTGAGAGCTTCTTGACCTCCTCAGGCTTGACCAAAGGTTCGCCGCGGGCATATTTCCGTTTTATGTCCTCCTCTCTAAGCGTATCCATGGGCTCGATCTCTAGGAGTTGATAAACAGTGATACCGAGCTCTGCAGCCTGCCTTCTATGCTCGTCGGTTATTACCAGCTGATCGGCGCCGGTACTCGCATGTGTTGGCACAATGAGCGGGGGGGTCGATTGCACCTCCTTTTCTCCCAGCTGGGGAATAGTTTTCCCGCTTTTTTGGCAGCTGCTTGGCTCGAGCTCGAGCTCGACTCCTTCTTTTGTTGTGCTAGATGTGCCTTCACGATTTGGCGCTCATAGTCTGAGTCAACAGGCTTGGGAGCTGGTGCTTTAGCCATATGAATAAAGTGGTCAACGACATGCTCAAGCACTTTCTCCTTTGGCGGCGGTGGCGGTTTCGGTCCAAAATGGGCGTCCAATTGGGCTCGCACTTCGGCTTCGTTTTCCTCCGGAGTTAGGTCATAAGGCCTCTTCGTAAGAGGCGCGAGGCTTGGACCAAATCGAAATCACTTGCCTCCTATACCTCCTGTACCTTGACTTGTACCGCTATGCACCATAGCTGCGGCGACTCTCTTCCGCTGTTGCTGAGGCGGCGGAGATGGCTGACGTGGCTGACTTGGAGGAGGAGGAGTGGGCTGACGCGTTGCCGGACTTGGAGCAGGAGGAGTGGCCTGACGCGGTGCCAGACTTGGAGGAGGAGTGGCCTGACGCGTTGGCGGACTTGAAGGAGCAGGACTCTACTGAGGCGGTGGCTGAAGACTTGGAGGAGCGGGAGTCTGCTGACGCGGTGGCGGACTTCGAGGAGGAGTCGGCTGACGCGGTGTCGGGGGCCTTGGCAAGATGATGCAATCCTTCCTCCATAGGATGATACGATGTATGGCCTCTCCCAGTGTGTGCTCCTCGTCACCTCCAGGAATGTCAAGCTCTGGCCCCGAATATTGGTCCACCACTTCATCAACCACGACACAAGCATAGCCAGCTGGAATCGGGTCACAATGGAAGGTTGCTTCAGGGGGATTTGTATAAGCAACGACGTCGGCCACCTTCATGGATATGTTCTTCATTTTGAAGTGTAGCTCACAATTAGTGTTCTCCATGATGTCATCCACAGGGTATCTATCCAGCAGTGCCTCACCCAGGGCGGAACCCACGCTGCTTCTCGGCATGGATGGGACGGTGCTATCCAATGTTGGATCATCCGCTAGCTGCTGCCGCTGACGAGACCCCCTTTCTTGGCTAAGTGAGTCGATCTGCTGCTGCTGCTGCCACTGGAACTGGAGTGCCAACTCCGCGTGCGCTGATTCTAGGCCTTTAAGGCGTTCTGCTTCCTGCTTCCTCTGCTCCTCCTCCAACTTCCTCTTCTTCTCCTCGTCCATCTTCCTTCTCGCACGGCTTCTGTAGTCAGCGTTCCAGTCCGCAAACCCCTCATACCATGGAACAACGCCTTTGCCTCGTGTTCTTCCTGCGTGTTCAGGATTTCCCAGGGCGCGCGTAAGCTCGTCGTTCTCTTTGTTGGGCGTGAACACCCCCGTTCGAGCCTCTTCTATTGCAACAAGTAACTTGTCGTCGGCTCCTTTAAGACTTGCCTTCTTCAAAACCTGGCCTGTCTTTGGGTCCAATGCCCCCCATGCGCATAGAACCAAGTCACGCACCTTTCCGGCCAGCTCAATGTAACTGGAGTGACCCCTGCATCCAGCATCTGTTGCTCAGACTTATCCCACTTAGGTCGGGCCACCGTGTAGCCACCTGGCCCCAGCATATGGAAATGCTCCTTTTTTGCGGCATTGAGCTTGTTTACTCTCGACCGTTCCTTAGCTAATTCCGATTCCTTGAATTTCATGAAAGCGGGCCATTGATATCTTTGCTTCTCCAGTGTTCCCATGAATTCTGGAGTCTTCTTTCCTCCTTTGACGTACTTGGCCCATATAGTTTTCTTGTGGGTGTTGAATGCAATTGCCATCTTCCTAAGAGCAGCATCCTTGACTTTCTGCACATCTGCATCTGTGAAATGATCTGGTAGGGTAAAATGTTCCATGAGAGATTCCCAAAGCTGATCTTTTGCTCTTTGGTCGATAAAAGTAAGATTTGGATGTTCCTTTGCTAGCTTTTTCCATTCTTGAATGGAGATCGGGATTTGGTCCTTCATAAGAACTCCGCACTGATGAATGAACTTGTTCGCAATGTTCTTAGGCTCGGTTGGTTCGTCATTAGGTTTGATAGCATCGATGTTGTACTTTACGCCTTCCTTCAACTTTTTGGCCGGGCCTCGCACTGTCCTGCTGCCTGTAGACGATTTGCTCGATCCGGAGGGCTGAAAGAAGAAAGATCGATTCGTTTCGGACCTAGCGTGTGATAATCCCCAAGTGCAGGGAATCATCATAGCAATTCCCAAAGGTGGAAGTGATAAGTATGGAGTGTCGAACCCATAAGGAGCTAAAGGTGAGATCAATATTCTCTCAAGTCCTATCTGCCACTTATACGACTCTACGTAGACCGAACGTTTGCTTCCAACTAGAAACGAGAAATAAAACTATGTTGTGGATATGAAGAAGATAACTTTGCATGGTATCAGAGAGCTAAAATATAAAAGTAGGTGTTGTTATTATAAAGTTAGAATATATTACTGAATATTATAAATAGCGAGTGTGGAATAATGGTGGGTCGGTGTGCGGAATTATCCTAGGCAATTGTTAACAAGACCGGTAGTCGTCATTGCAATTTCATATGAGGGAGAGGCATAAGCTAGCATACTTTCTCTTCTTGGATCATATGCACTTATGATTGGAACTCTAGCAAGCATCCGCAACTACTAAAGATCATTAAGGTAAAACCCAACCACAGCATTAAAGCATCAAGTCCCCTTTATCCCATATGCAACAACCCCCTTACTCGGGTTTATGCTTCTGTCACTCAAGCAAATAAGCGAATCATGAACGTATTGCAACACCCTACAGCGGGAATCCCTCACGCTTGCACGACACGGAGGGCACAATAGGATAGCACCAAAATAAAACATACAACTCGTACCAATCTAGATCATCAATCAACCCAAAGACAAAGGATATCTACTCAAAACATCATAGCATGGCAACACATCATTGGATCATAATATGTGGCATAAAGCACCATGTTCAAGTAGGGATTACAGCGGGGTGCGGGAGAGTGGACCGCGTAAAAGAGATGAGGATGGTGATGATGGTGGTGATGTTGATGAAGACGATCACCGCGGCGATGATTCCCCTCCCGATGGCACTCCGGTGCCACCGAGAGAGAGGAGGAGAGGTTCTCCCCCTTGTGCTTCCTCCTCCATGGCCTCCCCCCTAGACGGGGAGAGGTTCTCCCTTTGGTCCTTGGCCTTCATGGCGATGATGGCCCCTCCGGGATCCTCCTCCATGGCCTCCGGTGATGATGGACCCCTCCGGCAGGGTGCCAGAGAGGGCCTGGATTGATTTCTCGTGGCTACAGAGGCTTGCGGCGGCAGAACTTCCGATCTAGGTTATTTTCTGGAGGTTTCTGTATTAATAGGATTTTTTGGCGTAGGTCTCACGTCAGGGGGGGTCTCCAAGTCATCCACAAGATAGGGGCCCACGCCCAGGGGGGTGGGCGCGCCCCCCACCCTCGTGGACAGCCCGGGACTCTTCTGGCCCAACTCTTTTACTCCGGGGCTTCTTTTGGTCCATAAAAAATCATCAAAAATTGGCACGTCAATTGGACTCCGTTTGGTATTCCTTTTCTGCAATACTCAAAAACAAGGAAAAAACAGAAACTGGCACTGGGCTCTAGGTTAATAGGTTAGTCCCAAAAATCATATAAAATATCATATAAATGCATATAAAACATCTAAGATGGATAATATAATAGCATGAATACTTCATAAATTATAGATACGTTGGAGACGTATCAGCATCCCCAAGCTTAATCCCTACTCGTCCTCGAGTAGGTAAATGATAAAAGAAATAATTTATGAAGTGTGAATGCTAGCAGGTGCACAAGTTTGATCAATGATAATTTCAATCACCTTTTCTAGCATCATTATATGTCAAAACAGTAGCTCATCTCATAAAACTTTTCATGATCAAGTAACAAGCTATTCACATGTTAAAGTATAGATCATAAACTTTCTTGAAAACTAACAAACAGTGCTCTTAGTCATCAAACAATTGCAATTCATCTTATTTTCGGGAAGGGTCTATGTAAGAGCTTTGATTGAGCAAACTCCACATACTCAACTATCATCTAATCTTTCACAATTGCTAACACTCATGTGATATTTATGGGTTCAATGTTTTAATCGGACACAGAGAAAGATAGGGGCTTATAGTTCGCCTCCCAACCTTTTACCTCAAGGGTAATGTCAACAATAATAATTTATGAAAACCTACATCCAAGTGGATATATATATCCGGATCGCTCCAACACAAAGTGCTTGCCAAAGGAAAAAGTGTAAAAAGGAAAGGTGATGATCACCATGACTCTTGTATAAGGGTAGAAGATAAAAGTAAAAGATAGGCCCTTCGCAGAGGGAAGCAGAGGTTGTCATGCGCTTTTATGGTTGGATGCACAAAATCTTAATGCAAAAGAACGTCACTTTATATTGCCGCTTGTGATAAAGACCTTTATTATGCAGTCCGTCACTTTTATTTCTTCCCTATCACAAGTTCGTATAAAGCTTATTTTCTTCGCACTAATAGATCATACATATTTAGAGAGCAATTTTTATTGCATGCACCGATGACAACTTACTTGAAGGATCTTACTCAATCCATAGGTAGGTATGGTGGACTCTCATGGCAAAACTGGTTTAAGGGATGTTTGGAAGCACAAGTAGTATTTCTACTTGGTGCAAAGAATTTGGCTAGCATGAGAGGGAAAGGCAAGCCCAACATGTTGGATGATCCAAGACAATATAACGTTTTGGATATAGGAAAACATAACCCATTAAGTTGTCTTCATTGTCCAACATCAACCTTTTAGCATGTCATATTTTAATGAGTGCTCACAATTACAAAATATGTCCAAGATAGTATATTTATATGTGAAATCTCTCTTCCTTCAATATTCTTTCATGAATTGTTCAAGTGACCAATTCTGCGTTTGCTAACTTTCAATAAGTTTACTACCTATACTTATTCTATGTGAAGTCATTACTCCCCATGTTATAAGCATATGAAACGTATATAAATTCATATTTATGATATTCAATTCATTCAACTATTTACTCATAGGATATACATGAAGCACGTGAGTAAATGACAAACTACTCCAAAAAGATATAAGTGAAGAACACTGAGTAGTCAAAAAAATTAACTAGCCATGGGAGGATTCTTTTTCATTCAAGATTTCAGATCCAATGATTTTATTCAAGCAGCAAGTAAAATTGAAAACACGCTCCAAGCAAAACACATATCATGTGACGAATAAAAATATAGCTCCGAGTAAGGTATACCGATAGTTTTGAAGACGAAAGAGGAAATGCCTTCCGGGCATCCCCAAGCTTAGGCGCTTGAGTCTTCCTTGAATATTACCTTGGGGTTCCTTGGGCATCCCCAAGCTTAGGGTCTTTCCACTCCCTATTCTCCTCATATCGGTATCTCACCCAAAGCTTGAAAACTTCAATCATACAAAACTTAACGGAACTTCGTGAGATAGATTAGTATGATAAAGAGTAAACCATTCACTTTGGTACTGTCAAAGACAAGGTTCATAATTGTTCTCACACAATGCGTATTGTACCATACCATTTCTACAATTTATATTGAGAAATATAAGCCATAGAAAGTAGAAAACAAGCAAACTATGCAATGAAAACGGAATCTGTCAGAAACAGAACGGTCTGTAATGATCTGAACAGCAACCATACTTATGCTACTCCAAAAATTATGAGATCAATTGGTGGACGTGAGGAATTTGTCTAGTAATCTTCTGCAAAAATAATCAACTTAAAATCACTCTTCTGTAAAAAAAATGGTAGCTAATCCCGTGAGCGCAAAGTTTCTGTTTTTTACAGGAAGATTACATTAACTTTCACCCAAGTCCTCCCAAAGGTCTTACTTGGCACTTTATTAAAACAAAATCTATAAAACATGATTACTACAGTAGCTTAATCTTGTAAACACACAAAAACAGTAAGGGTAAATATTGGGTTGTCTCCCAACAAGCGCTTTTCTTTAATGCCTTTTAGCTAGGCATGATGATTTCAATGATGCTCACGTAGAAGATAAAAATTGAAACATAAAGAGAGCATCATGAAGAATATGACTAGCACATTTGAATATAACCCACTTCCTATGCCTAGGGATTTTGTGAACACATATAGGAACAAGACTCAACTAGCATAGGAAGGCAAATCAAGTATAACTTCAAAAACTTTAAGCACATAGAGAGGAAACTTGATATTACTGCAACTCCTACAAGCATATATTCCTCCCTCATAATAACTTTCAGTAGCGTCATGAATGAATTCAACAACATAACCATCACATAAAGCATTCTTTTCATGATCTACAAGCATAGAAATTTTTCTACTCTCCACATAAGCAAAATTCTTCTCATTCGGAATAGTGGGATCACTAATTCCTAAAGTTGACACTCTTCCAAACCCGCTTTAGATGATAGTATTATTCATAATCCAAAATATATAAGTGAAGTTCATGGAGCATTCTACAATTAATATAGACTAACCAATATCGAAGCTCAAAATATATAAGTGAAGCACACGAAGCATTCTATAAAACCATACTCAAAAGATTTAAGTGAAGCACAAAAGAGCATTCTATAAGGTCATACTCAAAAGATATAAGTGAAGCACATGAATCATTATATAAATTGATGAAGGTACATCTCATACTAGCATGGTTCTTAAAGAAAAATAAAAACACAAAGGACACAAATCATGTGAACAAAACAAAAACCGAGGTATACCGATAATTGTTGAAGAAGAAAGATGGGATGCCAACCGGGGCATCCCCAAGCTTAGATGCTTGAGTATCCTTGGAATATTTACTTGGGGTGCCTTGGGCATCCCCAAGCTTGAACTCTTGCCTCTCTTTATTCTTCTCACATCGATAACTCCTCGTTCTTCGAACACTTAATCCACAAAAACTTAACAAAAACTTTGTGAGATCCATTAGTATACTAAAGCAAATCACTACCTTTAGGTACTGTTCCAAACTCATTCCAATTTCATATTAGCACTTTATCTACTGTATTCTAACTTTACCATGGTTCATACCTGTCACGCCCAAGATGCGACCCTATCCTAAAGGAACACGAAGGTCCCACCAAGGATAGAAGCGCATCTTGAAGACGCTTTTGCAAGGTGGATATCATTACATCAACATTACATAAAAGATGGGGATACATACAAGAGGCATACAACTGCCGCAAGAATACATCATACATAAGGTCAACATCCGGCTACGGATGAAACATAAACAGAAACTCAAACAACATCCACCCTGCTAGCCCAGGCTGCCGGCCTGGAATCTATCCCCTGATCGAAGAAGAAGCAGAAGAAGAAGTCCAAAACAAGCAACATCGCTCTCGCATCATGATCATCGCAAAACCTGTACCTGCAACTGGTGTTGTAGTAATCTGTGAGCCACGAGGACTCAGCAATCCCATTACCATGGGTATCAAGACTAGCAAAGCTTAATGGGTATGGAAAGGATAAGTGGTGAGGTTGCAGCAGCGACTAAGCAATTATGGTGGCTAACTTACGCAAATAAGAGCGAGAAGAGAAGCAAAGGAACGGTCGTCAACTAGTAATGATCAAGAAGTGATCCTGAACTCCTACTTACGTCAAACATAACCCATAAACCGTGTTCACTTCCCGGACTCCGCCGAGAAGAGACCATCATGGCTACACACGCGGTTGATGCGTTTTATTTAAAACAAGTGTCAAGCTCTCTACAACCGGATGTTAACAAATTCCCATCTGCCACATAACCGCGGGCACGGCTCTCGAAAGTTTATACCCTACAGGGGTGTCCCAACTTAGCCCATTATAAGCTCTCACGGTCAACGAAGGATATTCCTTCTCCCGGGAAGACCCGATCAGTCTCGGAATCCCGGTTACAAGACATTTCGACGATGGTAAAACAAAACCAGCAAAGCCGCCCAATGTGTCGACAATCCCGATAGGAGTCGCACGTATCTCGTTCTCAGGACACACTGGATGAGCAAGACGTCGGGTTGGCATAGACCCTAGTTGCCCAGGGGGCGCCGGACATCGCTCGGTTTGGACCAGCACTTAGACAAGCACTGGCCCGGGGGTAAAATAAAGATGACCCTCGGGATGCGCGACTCCCAAGGGAAAAAGGCTAGGTGAGGCAAATGTAAAACCAAGGTTGGGCCTTGCTGGAAGAGTTTTATTCAAAGCGAACTGTCAAGGGGGTCCCATAAATCACCCAACCGCGTAAGGGACGCAAAATCAAGGAACATAACACCGGTATGACGGAAACTAGGGCGGCAAGAGTGGAACAAAACGCCACGCATAAGGCCGAGCCTTCCACCCTTTACCAAGTATATAGATGCATTAATTAAATAAGAGATATTGTGATATCCGAACATAAACATAATCCAACATGGAGCAATCTTCATCTTCATCTACAACTAGCAACGCTATAAGAGGGGCTGAGCAAAGCGGTAACATAGCCAAACAACGGTTTGCTAGGAAGGTGACAAAGGTTAGAGGTTCATGGCAATTTGGGAGGCTTGAAGAGCAACTGATAGGTAGCGCAGCATAGCGATAGAACGAAGCAACTAGCGCAGCAATGATAGTAATGAGATCCAAGGTGACGGTCATCTTGCCTGAAATCCTGCTAGGAAGAAGAACGATTCCATGAAGAAGATGAAGCCACGAAGACGAACGAATCCTCACGATCGCAACGACACGGGAACTATCGAGAAGAAGCACACAACATGGTAAACACACCACACATGAACAAGGCATGATGATCAACCAAGTATGATACATGACAAGGCTATATGAAGCTACTCATGGCAAGAGATGACGCATACAAGAGCAACACATCAAAGCAAGTTTAAATGAGGCCAGAAACAACATAGAACAAATCTGGTAAGTCCTCATATGCAAATTTCGAAATTGGTCCAGATCTGAATAAGCCTTATGTTTAAGTTGTTAAACAGCAAGTTAAGATGCACCAAGATGATCTACACGAAAAATTATAGTCAAGTTACATATAAAGTTCATTAGATTCGGAGCTACGGCCTAGAAGATATGAGCAAAACAAGTTAAACATGGCATTGATGCAAAATGCATCCAAACATCAAGCAAACACATTCAAAACAAGGATGCAACAAGGTAACATGAAACTACATGCAATTCTAAGAAAGTTACATATAGGGCACACTCGAAACGGAGCAACACATACACTCCAAACAAGATATAGCAACAATCTGTCCAAAACAGCAACTATGCATCTAGCAAGCATCAAAACAATAAGCTACAGCAACTCAACATGAAAACAAAAAGCATGGACGTGATGCATAAATAAAGCATTACAAAATATGAACACTGAGCTATCTCCAGAAATCACTAGAACATGCTCAAAAGGACATGGCAAGATTGCAAATAATAACAGTTTCACAGACTTGGCAGAAATCACTGGACATGGCAGAAATAACATCAGGTTGCAAGGTTTAGAGCTAACAAACAACATTCTACAGGAACATATCATAGTAAACAAAGGCATGGAAAGAATCTACTAATTGTCTAGAACAAAAGTCTCTTACTGATCATGAGCTAAAAAGGCACAGAAGATATGATGGCACCCAGGTAAACATAGCAAGTAATATGACAGATTCAGACTTAGAAGAAAAACAGAGCATGGCAGAAATAACGATAACTAGACATGTTGGTGAGCTTGAACCACTCACCACAGAGCAATACATGGCATGACAAGGTAACCAACAGTAAGATGGAATGAATATGAAGCTAAACATGGCAATTACATAGTCGTAGGATACATGGATCACTAGTAACAACCATGGCAAAAATTGATTAACATGTAAACAATCTGCCAGGAACATTTTCTAGCAAAAGTAGAGCAATATTAAGACATGCTAGAGTACTCCATAATTTCAAAAATGGGAATGGATGGATAGAGCATAACATGTGTAACAAAACATCCTTAGTGAACATCTCCAGATTATGCATAGATCTCATGGACACAGCAGGTTTACATAGCAACAAAATATAACAGATTCAGACTTAGCAGAAATGACTAAGTCACAGAAATCAGCAACATCATGGAGGCTACTTTGCATGCTTGTTCTAGTCACTACAGAGGTCCTAAAAATACAAGACTAGTACCACTGTAAATCTGGCATGATGTAGTTCAAATCACATGTAGAGCTCATGCTCATAGGATGCACACACAGAATGCAACGAAAAAGACAAATCACCAAGTTCTGATAACAGACAACAGTTGACATCACATAGCAGTTTTGCAACAATGATTAGGGCATCAAGATGAGCTCAAACAAACACGGCACAATGGAATCAAATGTAGAGCATCTCCCAATGAACATTTCGACATATTACATACACGAAACGGAGCAGTATGCATGGAGTTATGATGCAGAGAACATGGTAACATATTGCAAAATTTTACAGACTTGGAAATTCGAGGGGGAGGGGAAGTCAACCTCTCTGTTAGATCCAGATCGGGACGGAGGGAGTTCGCCGGAGGGGCTCGGGGCTGCACCGGCGGAGGAAGGAGAGGCCGTCGAGGGGGGCAGTCGGGGCCGGCCGGAGTTGGGGCCTCACCGGCGGAGGGTGGCGCGGGGACACGGCGGCGGGGCAGCGGGCGGAGCACGGGACGCTCCGGCGAGCTCGAGCTCGGGCTCGGGCTCCCATGGAGTCGCGGCAGGAGGGCGGCGGGGTCGCCTCGGGCGACGGCGGCGGAAGCGGAGGGCGGCGGCGCGGGAGCCAGGCGCGGCGACCGCGGGCGGCGGCGATTTCGTCCGGTGGCGCAGAGGAGCGGGGCTAGGGTTTGGACTGCGCGAAATTTCGGAGGAATGCACATATATATAGGTAGAGGGAGCTAGGAGTGTCCAAACGAGGTGCGGATTTTGCCCACACGATCGTGATCGAACGACCGAGAGCATGGAGGGGGTTTTGCTGGGCTAGTGGGCTGTGGTCAAGGGGTGCTGGGCTGCAAAGAGAGAGGGGGTTTCGGGCTACGCGGTTAACCGTTGGGGCATCAAACGACCTCCAAATGGAACGAAATTTGACGGGCGGTGTCGTGGAATTTTCACGGCAGATGTCCTCGGGTTAGGACTTAGTCGTGGAGCCATCGCAATTGGGAAGCTTGAAGGGGTTAAGTGGGACAAGGAACACGAGGGTTTATACTGGTTCGGCCCCTTACGGTGAAGGTAAAAGCCTACGTCCAGTTGAGGTGGTATTAATCAGGGTTTCGATAACCAGGGAGCTAAACAGCTATGCCCGGCTCTCGATCAGATTGTTGTCGCCCCTAAACCGCTGCCGGGTCGTCCCTTTCTATAGGGAGGTTGGCACCCAGCGGCCCTTAGAGTCCCGGCCGGCTCATAAGAGTGTCCGGCTCGGACTCTAAACAATACTTGCCTTACACTACAAGTCTACTATAACAATGATGATAACTATGGGCAATAAGCCATCGCCGGGTCTCAGCCCATCTCTGGCCCATTATCTTGAAACTTAGCTCCGGGCTTCTGGCAATGACCCTTAGTGTAACCCGGCCCTCCTGGCGGGTGACTCCCAGGTCTATATCCTCAACAGGCGGTCTACCTGTGCTATACCAAGGCCACTCGGCAATTCTCGGCCCATTCCGAGAATGTTTCCTGCTCACGAAACAAGGACTGAGAGGGGTGACGGGCGCATGTGGGAGTGTCGGATCACGAAACGGACAACGAGGAAAAGAACCGGATGCAAGTTTTGAAAAGCATGATGATGCAATGCAGATGATGACATGACAAAATGCAACACGCAAGCAAATGACAAGGCAAGGACGGCGAATAACTGGCAGACACATGGCGCATCGGAGCCGGGGCGTTACAATACCCCCCGATACTACCATAGATTCATCAAAATAAGCGATCAACACATAGAAAGCAGAATCTGTCAAAAACAGGACAGTCTGTAGCAATCTGGAAGTTTAGTAAACTTCTGTAACTCCAAAAAAATCTAAAAAAATATGAAAATTTAAAAAAATTGTACAGAAGTAATGTGCGAAAAGTTTCAGACCCATTTGACTTTCCAGTAAAAATTGTAAATTCACGCACTACAGCCAAAGTTTCTGTTTTTGTACTGCACATAGTAAACAAGCAATCTAATCATCCTAAAACCAAAGCTTGGCACATTATTTTTTATAATAAAATGGATATATACAAGGGGATAATTATTTTCAGAGAAGCTTCCGTGAATTTTTTTACATTGTTTCCATGAGCATGAACACAAGTGTTCAAGGTCGACCCTCACTTCTCCAATGCATAACCATCCAATCACTTCTCTTTATTGAAAAACTTTTTAGGCATGAGAGGCAAGTAAATTTTTTTGGACTTTCATTCTTAATTTTTTTTGTATGTTTCACCCACAACTAAACAGAAACAAAAAGGAAAAACAAAATCTACTTAGTGAAGAAAGCAAACAAGCACACACGAGAATATGAACCCCACGCTATTGCTCACCGGCAACGGCACCAGAAAAGAGCTTGATAATCCCCAAGTGCAGGGACTCATCGTAGCAATTCCCAAAGGTGGAAGTGATAAGTATGGAGTGTCGAACCCACAAGGAGCTAAAGGTGAGATCAATATTCTCTCAAGTCCTATCTGCCACTTATACGACTCTACGTACACCAAACGTTTGCTTCCAACTAGAAACGAGAAATAAAACTACGTTGTGGGTATGAAGAGGATAACTTTGCATGGTATCGGAGAGCGAAAATATAAAAGTAGGTGCTGTTATCATAAAGTTAGAATATATTACTAAATATTATAAATAGCGAGTGTGGAATAATGGTGAGTCGGTGTGCGGAATTATCCTAGGCAATTGTTAACAAGACCGGTAGTCGTCATTGCAATTTCATATGAGGGAGAGGCATAAGCTAACATACTTTCTCTTCTTGGATCATATGCACTTATGATTGGAACTCTAGCAAGCATCCGCAACTAATAAAGATCATTAAGGTAAAACCCAACCATAGCATTAAAGCATCAAGTCCCCTTTATCCCATATGCAACAACCCCCTTACTCGGGTTTATGCTTCTGTCACTCAGGCAACCCACTATAAGCGAATCATGAATGTATTGAAACACCCTACAGCGAGAATCCCTCACGCTTGCGCGACACGGAGGGCACAATAGAACAGCACCAAAATAAAACATACAACTCGTACCAATCTAGATCATCAATCAACCCAAAGACAAAGGATATCTACTCAAAACATCATAGGATGGCAACACATCATTGGATCATAATATGTGGCATAAAGCACCATGTTCAAGTAGGGATTACAGCGGGGTGCGGGAGAGTGGACCGCGTAAAAGAGATGAGGATGGTGATGATGGTGGTGATGTTGATGAAGACGATCACCGCGGCGATGATTCCCCTCCCGATGGCACTCCGGTGCCACCGAGAGAGAGGAGGAGAGGTTCTCCCCCTTGTGCTTCCTCCTCCATGGCCTCCCCCCTAGACGGGGAGAGGTTCTCCCTCTGGTCCTTGGCCTTCATGGCGATGATGGCCCCTCCGGGATCCTCCTCCATGGCCTCCGGTGATGATGGCCCCCTCCGGCAGGGTGCCAAAGAGGGCCTAGATTGATTTCTCGTGGCTACAGAGGCTTGCGGCGGCAGAACTTCCGATCTAGGTTATTTTCTGGAGGTTTCTGTATTAATAGGATTTTTTGGCGTAGGTCTCACGTTAGGGGGGGGTCTCCAAGTCGTCCACGAGATAGGGGCCCACGCCCAGGGGGTGGGCGCGCCCCCCACCCTCGTGGACAGCCCGGGACTCTTCTGGCCCATCTCTTTTACTCCGGGGGCTTCTTTTGGTCCATAAAAATCATCAAAAATTGGCACGTCAATTGGACTCCGTTTGGTATTCCTTTTCTGCGATACTCAAAAACAAGGAAAAAACAGAAACTGGCACTGGGCTCTAGGTTAATAGGTTAGTCCCAAAAATCATATAAAATATCATATAAATGCATATAAAACATCTAAGATGGATAATATAATAGCATGAATACTTCATAAATTATAGATGCGTTGGAGACGTATCAGCGTGCCATTTCCACCCAGTCTGCCCTTATGCCGTGATTCAGGAACACCAATCGGCTTAAGGTCAAGAATAAAGTCAATACAAAACTCAATGACCTCCCCATTTTCATGGCCCTTGGAGATGCTTCCTTTTGGCCTAGCACGGTTATGAACATATTTCTTTAAGACTCCCATGAACCTCTCAAAGGGGAACATATTGTGTAGAAATACAGGACCCAGAACGTTAATCTCTTCTCATAGGTGAACTAGGACGTGCGTCATGATGTTGAAGAAGGATGGTGGGAACACCAACTCGAAACTGACAAGTCATTGCACCAAATCATTCTCTAACCTTGGTATGATTTCAGGATCGATTACCTTCTAAGAGATTGCACTGAGGAATGCACATAGCTTCACAATGGCTAATCGAACGTTTTCCGGTAGAAGCCCCCTCAATGCAACTGGAAGCAGTTGCTCATAATCACGTGGCAGTCATGAGACTTTAGGTTCTGGAACTTTTTCTCTGCCATATTTATTATTCCCTTTATATTCGACGAGAAGCCAGATGGTACCTTCATATTGAGCAGGCATTCAAAGAAGATTTCCTTCTCCTCTTTGGTAAGAGTGTAGATGGCATGACCCTGATGTATGCCGTCTTTTCCGTGCATACGTTGCTGGTCCTCCCGTGCCTCCGGTGTATCTTTTGTCTTCCCATACACGCCCAAGAAGCCAAGAAGGGTCATGCAAAGATTCTTCGTCACGTGCATCACGTCGATTGCAGAGCGGACCTCTAGGTCTTTCCAATAGGACATGTCCCAAAATATAGATTTCTTCTTCCACATGGATGCGCGTCCATCAGCGTCATTCAGAACAGGTTGTCCGCCAGGACCCTTTCCAAAGATTACCTTCAAATCCTTGACCATATCATGTACATCAGCACCAGTACGGTGGCGAGGCTTCATCCAGTGATCCGCCTCACCTTTGAAATGCTTGCCTTTCTTTCTTACGGGATGCCTGCTCGAAAGAAATTAATGATGTCCCAGGTACACATTTTCTTATAATTATTCAAATATATAATGTCGGTATCATCCAAACAATGCATGCATGCGCGGTATCCCTTGTTTGTTTGTCCTGAAAGGTTACTGAGAGCAGGCCAATCATTGATGGTCACGAACAGCAACGCTTGTAGGTCAAATTCTTCCTGATCGAGTTCATCCCATGCACGTACACCTTTTCCATTCCACAATTGTAAGAGTTCTTCAACTAATGGCCTTAGGTACACATCAATGTCATTGCCGAGTTGCTTAGGGCCTTGGATGAGCACTAGCATCATAATGAACTTCCGCTTCATGCACAACCAAGGAGGAAGGTTATACATACATAGAGTCACAGGCCAGGTGCTATGGTTGCTGCTCTGCTCCCCAAAAGGATTAATGCCATCTACGCTTAGACCAAACCATACGTTCCTTGCGTCACCTGCAAAGTCCTCCCAGTACTTTCTCTCGATTTTTCTCCACTGCGACCCATCAGCGGGGACTCTCAACTTCATGTCTTTCTTACAGTCTTCTCTGTGCCATCGCATCAACTTGGCATGCTCTTTGTTTTGGAACAAACGTTTCAACTGTGGTATTATAGGAGCATACCACATCACCTTGGCAGGAATCTTCTTCCTGGGGCGCTCGCCCTCGACATCACCAGGGTCATCGCGGCTGATCTTATAGCGCAATGCACCGCATACCGGGCATGCGTTCAAATCCTTGTACTCACCGCGGTAGAGGATGCAGTCATTAGTGCATGCATGTATCTTCTGCACCTCTAACCCTAGAGGGCAGACATCCTTCTTTGCTTCATACGTACTCTCGGGCAATTCGTTGTCCTTTGGAAGCATCTTCTTTAACATTATCATCAACTTTTCAAATCCCTTGTCAGATACACCATTCTCGGCCTTCCATTGCAGCAATTCCAGTGTGGTGCCCAGCTTTTTCTTGTTAGCTTTGCAATTCGGGTACAACAATTTCTTGTGACCCTCTAACATGCGCTGCAACTTCTTCTTCTCCTTTTCACTTGCGCAGTTTCTCTTTGCATCGGCAATGGCCCGACCTATAGAGGTTCTTGGAAGCAAAAGGAAGTGAAGCGCAAGAACTGGAGATAGGATGATCTCCATTCTCCATAATGGAGAGTCAGGGTCTATATTGTTTTATGCTATTTTACCTTAAAGAGGGTATTTAGGTCCTACCTAATACTGATGATCATGTGCTAAGAACAAAGTAGGGTTGGTTCGATGACTATCAGGATGATGATCGTATGACTTGTTATTAATAACGAGTAGAAGTTGTATGATGATGATTAGTAGGACTTGTTATTATGATGATGCATGATGCGAGCATGAAGAGTTATTATATATCTGTGGGTGAAATGAACATGGATTGGATTGAAGTGAAGGCAACATGCATGTGGTGCATGTCGAAAGTAGTACAATCCAAACTTGATCAAGTTAGGATTAGTATTACTTTCGACATGCACCACATGTTGCCTCACTTCAATCTAAGTCATGTTTAGGCATAGCAGTAGCAGTAGCACGGAGATAAGAGAGGACACATCTCTCTATCAGCTACCTATACCAACCTAAATTAACCCCCAAAACCCCTAAACCACCTCCTTTCAAAAAAAACAGCCGCTGAAATGCTGACGCGTGGAAGCTTATTGGTCTACCAACCGGGACCAAAGGCCCTCCTGCCTGGGCTCGCCGGAGCGGGCACGTGGAGGCCCATCTGTCCCGGTTTGTATAAGAACCGGGACTAAAGGCCTAGGGCATTAGTAACGACCCTTTAGTCCCGGTTCCCCAACCGGGACAGAAGGGCCTTATGAACCGGGACAAATGGGCCTTTTTCTACTAGTGCTAGATCATCAGCGGGCTCATCTGATGCCTCTTCTTTAGCTTCTTCCCACATTGCCAGCTCAGCTTCTTCCCCCATTGTTGTACCATCGTATTCAGGGAACCCATGGCCAGGATAGCTGTCGTCGTCCTCTTCTTCTTCATTGTCTTTCATCATAACCCCTCTTTCTCCGTGCTTGGTCCAAACATTATAGTGGGGCATGAAACCGGACTCAAACATGTGGACGTGAATGGTTCTTGACTTAGAGTAATTCTGATCATTCTTACAGCCAGCACATGGACAAGGCATAAAAGCATCCGCCCGCTTGTTTGCCTCAGCCGCAAGCAGAAAAGCTTGCACGCCATTAACAAACTGGGGAGAGCATCAGTCATCGTACATCCATTGCCGACTCATCTTCATTACACAGCACCGAATAGACCAAATTAATACAAGTTCATACAACACTTAAATGCAACATACAAATAACTCTCTAGCTAAAGCATTTAAATGCAACAACAAATGCGATCAAGATCGCAACTAAGGTAACAATTGATCCAACGGCATAATGATACCAAGCCTCACTATCAATGGCATATTTTCTAATCTTTCTAATCTTCAAGCGCATTTTCTCCATCTTGATCTTGTGATCATCGACGACATCGGCAACATGCAACTCCAATTCCATCTTCTCCCCCTCAATTCCTTTCAATTTTTCTTTCAAATACTCGTTTTCTCTTTCAACTAAATTTAACCTCTCGACAATAGGGTCGGTTGGAATTTGCGGTTCACATACCTCCTAGATAAAAATATCTATGTCAACTTGATGGGCATAATTTGTCATAAACACAAAATGCAACAAATAGTTATAAAGGAGAATATACCACATCTGAATCATAACCCAGATGAGGGTCGACGGGGACGGATATCAAAACCATGGCACTATGTATAACAAACAACGTACGGGTAAGATAATTATATGAGTAACTATATATCTAAATCACACAAACATGATTTTTTATATAAAAAAGATAAGAACAAGAGGCTCACCACAAGGTGGTGCCGTTGACGGGACGGTGCGGGTGATCGACCGTGGTTACGACGGATACGGGAAGGCACTAAGTAAACCACACCTACATATGCAAACTAAGAGTTATTTTGACCTCAAATTGCATATAAATCAAATACTACCACATATAATTCCTCCCAAAATAAAACCCACAAATCACTATACTTATAGAGCATTGCAAGAGCTAATCTAGCAATGAGAGATGAAAGCACAAAGTTGCTAACCTTTGTGATCACTTGGATGGATGGGGTGCCTTCAAATCTTCACAAATTTTGGCAAAAACGGAGTGTGAGCTCGAGAGGAAGATGAAGAAAACAGAGGAGAGAGGAAAGGGGAAGAACAGAGCGCTCGGGCTGGACGAAGGAGTTTATATAGGATGACCATTAGTATCGGTTGGTTATACGAACCGGGACTAAAGGTGCATCTCTAGTCCCGGTTCATATAACCAACCGGTACTAAAGGTGCTGGTGGGCCCCAACCTGACACAAGCCTGCCACCGCGTCTTTAGTACCGGTTCGTGGCACGAACCAGTACTAAAGGTTCGCCACAAACCAGTACTAATGATCATCGCCCGCCTAGTCGTTGGAACCGGCACTAATGAGCACATTAGTGCCGATTTCAGTTACAAAACGGGACTAATGTGCTTCACATTAGGCCCTTTTTCTACTAGTGCACCCCTCCTCTTCAGGGAAAATCCCAACGCAATTTACAAGTAGCAGAGGGTCGGTCCGTGGCGGCACTACATGGGTGCAATCACTGTTAGGGAGAAGCACTACAATGGTGAAAAGACGGAGTTGTTTGGCACATTCATGTCCGTCTAGGCCCACCACCAGCCCGATGGGACAAGAGGATATGACAAAGATAGTGGGCTCCCAACATGGGAGAAACACGGGCGAGGACGGTGAGGCCCTGTCAGATCAGCTGACGATGGCGGACATGGCACCCCAGGGTATGAAAGACATGGGAGTGATCACCCATACCCATACGGCCCATTCCCTCGGATCAGGAGGGCGAGCCCTGGAAAAAAATCTATGACCACACTAAGAGCATCTACAGTCGGGCGCGTCAAACCGTTCCCAACCGCCCGGGCAGACAGATCAGTCACTGACCAGCCAAAAAAGTAGACCCGCTCGGCCTCCTCAAACCGGTCCCAAACGTCGGGTTGTCCTGCACCCCTCATATCCAGCGCAAATCTACGGCGGACATGGGGAGGCCAGCCAGGCTCACCCTAGCCGCCACAAATATCCCCTTCGGACAAATCCGAGATCGAAATCAATCAGTCCGCTCTACTCTCTCTTTATCCATCTCCTCAACTCCTAGTCCCCTCTGCTTTTCGATCGATGGCCAGCGCAGGTAGCAGCGCTGGCTCCAATGGCAGATCCGGCAGCTCCGACGAGTGGGCGAGCCTGCTGTGAGATGCAAAGCCAGGCGATGTGGAGGAGATCGCCCTTTGCATCGCTTTGAGGTGGCCACAGTTGGACTAGGGCGGCAGCAGCAGAACGGTTCCGCCATGGCCGTCACCCATCGATGCAGCACCAGCAACATCGTCGGGCCCTCCTACCCGCCACGCAGCTTCGACCGCTCCAGGCCTATCTATGTACGCCGCCCCCACTACAAGCTCAATCTGCTTCGGATGGGGTAACCAGCCACCGCTGGGTCCTCGCGCCGGCGCTGGCACGGACAAGGACGAGGACGCTCGAATCTGAGGCACGGGCAGCCCACCGCGAGCGGCAGCGGATGAGGGAGAGGGCGACAGTGGGTGAGCATTGGCCGCGCGTCGGTCGATCCCGAGGACGTGCTCCCTTACGACGGTAGAGACGGATGCGCGGCGAGAATGCCAAGGCGCTTCGGCTCGCCATCAAGCTGTCGGAGCACGAGGCATCTAAGGAGGTGGTGGCCAAGGCGAAGGCGGTCCGACATGCGAAGGAGTAGGATCGCTTGCTCCGGAGGCTGATGGGCCAAATATGCTCCGACAATGACTCGGACGTAACAGAAGGCTCCAGCTCTGACGTTGACGCCTACACGAATGGGCACAATCGCACCGGTGACCACAAGGGGAAAGGCCCAGCAAGGAAATGGTGATTCCCTCTGCCCTTCTTAGTTTTATCCATGTTTTTTGTAGCATCGAACGTTGATCCTTTTGTCCGGCGATGAACTATGATGCTTTTGTATCAGAGGAATTTAGTCTGATTGTTGCTATTAAGAGCATCTCCAACAGGCGCCCAAAAAGAGCTCCGCGCGTTATTTTTTTTTTTTTTTGCGCCGAACAGCTCCAACAGATGCTGTAAAATATTGCGTGCTAAAAAGTTTTGGGCACGCGTTGAAAAACGCTATCGCGCACAGCATATTTTGGGCTCCGGATTACGCACGAGTCACAATTTGCACTGCGTGCTTTTTCTAGCGCGCGTTTTAGGGCGTCTGCTAAAGCAATGTTGGTCCCGGTGCATAAAAAGTGCTACAGTGGCGCGCTATAACTTTTGTTGGGTGCGAAATTTTTGTGCGCCTATTGGAGATGCTCTAAGTGTGTTCATCATGTTCATCTACGTAGCGTTGCATGGATTTCGAGGTTTAGATACGAGGGACATGGCTGTGGGAGCAGACAAATGAGGGGTCCACAGTAACTAACTGCCCGCGGATTCGTGGGGGCACGTCCGCGGGCGTTTGAGGGACCGGACTTTGTGTGTGGAGCTGTAGATACTTTAAGCCATGAGACTGTCCTTAATATTGCCAATACTTGTTCCTTGAAAATTGAGGGGTCGAAAACCATCTTCCAGAAATAGCATCTTTGGGATCAGTTAGAGCAAAACTTAGTCCCTTTGCTATAGATCATAAAAAACAGCTGGGGGGGGGGGGGGGGGGGGGACCTAAGTTTTAGCACGTGACAAAGATATATTTTTGGCGTTTCTTTCAGTTTTTGGGCGCCCTCATCAGCACAAAACAACTGAGTTGTTGCACAAATTGAGGTCTGTGAAGTAGCCAGATATGAAAACAGTTTGAGTACCGAGGGAAAATGGAGGAAAAGCTGAACGATTTGAAACCTCTGAATTTCTTTTACATCTGCGATCTCAATCTCATGGAAGTTTTGGAGAACAATCTCATGGCAGTTTTCTCTTGGGCACTTCTCTGTGCAAACACCTCACCTGCGGAGTTCTTATAAAACTTCCTAGATGAACAATAGGAAAAGTTCACGCAGTTCACTTTCCTGCATCATTGCACAAGGCATGTCACTGTAGTTCCTGTACTTTCCCTAAACTGTGGTTTTCAATTCATGCATTTCGGAGGAGGCCTTGAGCAGTATCAGCCGTGCCACATATATCTTCAATAGCCTTGTTGTGGACTCTCCCTCGAAACCTTCACCCGCAGGGTACGTCCCTCCAGAACCTGCAGAAATTCAAAGTGAAAACCAGATTTCTGAGCTGACACCGAAACCAACCGGTTGTTACACTGACCTGCTTGTTGAGAGAATTGATCGCGTAGTACGATTGCTCCTCCGTCGCCATTGTGACAAAACCAAATCCCCTTGAACGCCTGGTCCCTCCTCTGCGCTCATAGTAGACTACTCTAGCATCAACCACTTCGCCGTGCGCGCTGAACAGCTTCTCCAACCATGAGTCGTCCACTTGCCACGGCAGATTGCACACGAAGATTTCGAACGGAGACCCAGATTGACGGGGAGCTGTGATATATACCGTCAGAGGTCTGACACTGCCATATATCGCCTGTAATGTCCAGATGAAAAGTTAATCAGCGAAGCCCAAAGCATAAGGTTTCTACAGCCTGCCTTTAGCATATGAACTGAACTACACATCAGACATTTCTAAAAGCTACCAGAAAGGAAATAGTTTAAAGATCACTCTGGTGTACATACTTCATACCACCCATGAATCAAATAAGCTAGTAAAAAGAGTTAACAGAATGAAGGGACCGATTAAGTTGGCTCGTATTAAAGTATAAATACTCACGTATGAAGCTACAGAAGCCCCCATGAAGCTACAGAAAATACTCACGTATCCATGGTACATTCTAACAGCCTTCTCAGCCTCCTGAACAGTACTTATGGTGACATACCCAAATCCACGGCTCTGGCCCGTTTTGTCATCGTAAATGACCTGCACACATCTGCACTTTAGAACAAGGAGAGAAAAAACCATATATCCTGCTAGCTGCATCAGCAGTACTGATGAAATTCTCTAAAAAAACAGTGCTGATGAAACAGATTTCCAAACAAACGGTCCATTCATGCCGGTGACGGATTTGGGGCATATTTTTCATATATCATAGAACGAATAAGGATGATGAAGAGCTAAAAAGGCTCACCTCTGAGAAAACAACGACTCCGGCATGCTGGAAATTCAGTGCGAGAGAGTCGTCGTCAGTGTGGTAGGGTAGGTTCCCGACATACACTGTGGACCACTCTGACGCATATTCCTCTGGTGTGTCCTCCCAGTACTCTTCATACTGGTCCGGCTCTGGCTCCGGCAGGTGGTGGCTGGCAGTGGCCTGGTAAGTAAGTTGAGCGGTTTGAGCATTGCCTCTTTCAGCTATTGCCGCAGGGTAAGCTCTTGGTGCACTGACAGTTGGCTGTACAGGGTGAGTAATTTGTGCATTGTGAGCGTTGTTTAAACCTCTTCCAGTTTTTGCCACGGGCTGTGGCCTTGGTGCACTGACAGTTGGAGCAGCTACAGGATAAGTAACTTGAGAAGTGTGAGCGTTGTTTGAACCTCTTCCAGTTCTTGCCGCAGGGTGTGGCCTTGGTACACTGACAGTTGGCGCTACAGAATAAGTAACTTGAGAAGTGTGAGCACTGCCTGTGCTACCTTCAGCTCTTGTCGCAGGGAATGCTCTTGGTGCACTGACAGTTGGGGCTACATTCAGTGCGGTTCTAATTGAAGTATGTATTTGCTGGTTTTGATTCACAACATTCTGAAGAGGACTCCGATTGCCAAGAGAAGGGCAGCCGACTGCCGCCATTGCTGGGTACACTGCATTTTCCTTTTCTGGATGAGATGCTGGAAGCCCTTTGCACTTGGACGCAAGCCTCAATGTTTTCCACTTAGTTTCCTTATCAGTAGCATGACAATGATCATCAATCGAGAGACCTTTACCCCAATAATCGCACGGAGCTCGGACGTCACACACAAAACAGTAGCACTGCATTTGGAAAACACCAATGAATTCGCTTTGTAGCACATTGCCAACAGGATCAGAGAGTGAAAAAGCTTGTAACTCACCATGGTACAATGCTTCTCATGAGAAGTAGTGCCGAAGGGCAAGTTAGAACATAAATGGCGCGAGTGAGGGAAGTCCCTGCATGCTACCTGGAGAAACACATCCAGTAACGAATTAATGCCAATGCAGCTTCACAGTAGTAGTGCAGGGTCTTCCTAGAAACTCCAAAAACTCAAATTCTCTTTGTTAGACATCAATAAAAAAACGCAGATATTCATAGACCATATGAGCAGGTAGACATGGAAGAATGTAATGTATTCATATATGCACTTAGGCCGCGTTCGGCAGTCATCCGCGGAGCGGAGCGCGCGGAGCGGGCTTTAATCAACTCCGCAAATTATGGCCTTAATCAACTGGATTGCCGCTGCGCTCCGGCACGGAGCCGCGGAGCGGAGGGAATCCAAACGCGGCCTTAAGCAAACAACTTCGATCTAACAAATTTTCTGTTCTCTTGAACACGCATCATAATGGGCATCATTTTGTACTAGAAGAAACAAGCCCAAATAGCACCAGCAGTGACCATGAACCCGCAATCAAGTTGGGTACGGCTGACTATCAATACAGAATCCAAATAAAAGGAAAAATAAACAGCAAAAGTCCGGTGGTCTAAGGATGCAACGGGCAGACACTATGCTACAAGTTGAATAATGCATCTTTAACAGCTTGCACATTATCTGAAATCAGAAGTCATGTTCTGCTTCTGCAGCAGTGACTGAACATACAGTAGATTTCATTTAAGGAAATTGCGTATCGATTTCATACAAATACATTTCTGTATGCTCTTTTCTATTTGAATCACCTTAGCAAGTCGATTCTGAAATCACATACACATGATAAATACGATGCTTCGGACCATAACGTTAGAAACAAAATACCTGGCCTTTCTCTGCAACTATCTGCAGTTCATCGGAGTTGACATCGTTCCCCGCAGCCCCCTTCTGTTCCACAGCGGCAACCGCCCCATCAGGGTCGCCGTCTAGAACCACGCAGTCGTCGTCATCTGTGGCAACACCGGCGCCGTCCGACTCGCCCCTCTTCAACACAGCATCAGCGCAAGGCAATTTCCTTGCCACGGGGGCGGGGCGAGAGTCCTCCTCGTCGGAGCTGATCTCCACATCGTCCCGCGCCGACCCCGTCCTTCCGCACGCAGGATTCTGGGCAGGAAGAGCTCTACCGGACGGGGACCCCCGAGGCACCGAGGAGCCCGAACGAGGCCACAGTATCTGGAGACGTCGTCGCCCGACATGGATCCGGAACCCCATCGATCCAGCCATCCAGGAGCGGCGGAATGCAGCAAAATATCCTGGCGGCAGTGGCTTTTACCGTCGGTGAAGTTGGCGGCCGATTGAGCGCGTCGAAATGGCTCGTCGGCGGTCGCTCGACGGCTTTTAGCGCCGCGATTGGGGCGAGGAGTTTGGCTGAAGGCAGGAGATTTTGGTGATCCCCGCTGTTATCGCGGGTGATTAACAGAAGATGTGGACCGTTGGAGCCTTGGAGGGGAAAGTAATCGAGTAACTTGCGCCCCTTCCAACATTTGAAATTCAAATTTTGTACCCGCCCCCCTCGTCCCACTTTTGTGATCCTCGTCCTCTCAAAAAGGAGGTATGCATTTTTTTTTCAAAACAAAAGAGGGATGTCAGCGACCCAAAAGTGCTGCCTGCGAAGAATACGAATCAGGAGAAAAAATAGTTTGAGACATCTATATTATTATTTTTCCCAACGCAAGCTATAATTAATGGGCTTCATCAAGGAATAAATAGACTATAATACATATATGCATGTCATGCATCTCTACCAAGGTTTTGGTTATCGAATGGGGCATTTTTACCTGGGGGACCGTAGACGTGGTTAGGGTATCTCCAAGACGGGCCTTCAAACCGTCACTATATGTCTGGACCATAGTGTCTGGATCACTTTTGTCATCCAACCGGAGACCTGTATATGTCGGCTTAGCAGTTGGAACGTACGGATTCCGGTATCCAAGAGACTAACGTGGGGAGCTTTGCTGGAGTCCGGACATGCACTTGACCAATCAAATACACTGTCTCCCTCTTCTCTCTTCTCCAAACTGCACATGCATGGTCCCTCTCTCCTCTCTCTACTCCCAACCGGACACCAAATCACAAATATCTCACCACATGCATGAGCCTCATCTACTTTTTTCCCTTCCAACCGGATACTTTGTGATTAGTATTGGATGGCTCCCTCCCGCATCATGTTCGTGGACCACGTCTGGACATAAAAATGGACATATATCGGATATATTTGTGCATCAGCGTTTGAGATGCCCTTACCACAGTTACCGAGAAATACCGAGCATATTTCGAACAAAATTTATAACTAAATTTTGAATTCATTTTTGTTGAAAATAATATAGATAGAACATGAACTCGTATTTATCATAGAACAGCTTACTAGCCTAATGGAACGTTGTCCACCCATGTGCTCTGAGGTCGGTAGTTCGACATCTCGACCTTTTGAGTAAGACTAAGGAATTGACAGTTTTTTATGAAATAGGTTGCTACCAACACGTCAGAACCAATTCTCCTGTCATAGAAGGGATTCTACCTTAGTTAACTATACATTGACGTTTAAATTCAAAAAAAATGATATTTTTGCTCGGTGTGAGAGTTTACCGGGGGCACCAAAATACTCGGTAGCCGCGCGAAATCTTGAAATTTTGTTCGGTAACCAAAACCTTAATCTCTACATGATGTCTACTATGCAACTTTAGTCTTGTAGACTCGTGTTGAGCCTCCAAGCGCAGAGTTTTGTAGGACAGTATCAATTTTCTCTCAAGTGGATGACCTAAGGTTTATCAATCCATGGGAGGCATGGGATGAAGATGGTCTCTCTCAAACAACCCTACAACCAAATAACAAAGAGTCTCTTGTGTCCCCGCCGCATCAAATACATTGGTAAATTGTATAGGTGCACTAGTTCGGCGAAGAGATAGTGATACAAGTGTAGTAATGATAGTAGATATTGATTTTTGTAACAGAAACAATAAAAAACAGCAAGGTAACAAGTAACAAAAGTGAGCGCAAAAGGTATTGCAATGCTTGAAAATAAGGTCTAGGGTTCATAATTTTACTAGTGCGATCTCTCAACAGTGCTAACATAATTAGATCATATGGCAATCCCTCGATGTGCAATAAAGAATCACTTCAAAAAAATTATCTAACAGAGAACATAAGACGAAATTGTTTGTAGGGTACGAAACTACCTCAAAGTTATCCTTTCCAGTCGATCTATCGAGCTATTCCTATAAGTGTCACAAACAACCCAAGAGTTCCTACTAAAATAACACCATATGATACACATCAACCAACTCTAATGTCACCTAGATACTCCAATGTCATCACAAGTATCTATGAGTTGATTATACGATACGCATCAAACAACTTCGGATTCATAATATTCAATCCAACACAAAGAACTTCAAAGAGTGCCCCAAGATTTCTACCGGAGAAAGTAGGACGGAAACGTGCATAAACCCCTATGCATAGGTTACCCTAATGTCACTTCGGAAATCCACGAGATGAGTGCAAAAACATACATTAAGTGAATCAATATAATACCCCATTGTCACCAGAGTATTCATATGCAAGACATACATCAAGTGTTCTCAAATCCAACAAAGTATTCAATCCGACAAAAGTGAAACCTCAAAGGTAAAAAATTCAATTCATCACAACAAGATAGAGACGGGAAAACACCATATGATTCAACTATATTAACAAAGCTCGCGGTACATCAAGATCGTGCCAAATCAAGAAAACGAGAGAGAGAGAGAGAGAGATCAACACATAGCTACTAGTACATACCCTCAACTCCGAGGGTGAACTACTCCCTCCTCATCATAGAGACTGCCGGGATGATGAAGATGGCCTCCGGTGATGATTTCCCCCTCCGAAAGAGTGCCAGAAAAGGGCTCTAGATTGGGTCGTGGAGGTACAGAGGCTTGCGACGGCGGAGTTGAAGTTCTAGGGTTATTTCTGGGGGTTTCTATATTTATAAGAATTTTTGGCATTGGAATCACGCGAAGATGGGCCACGAGGTGCCCACTACCCACCAGCCCACCATTTTGGCTCCTGGCGGGTAGTGGTCACCTCGTGGCTCTTCTGGCCCTCCCACGAAGCTTTGAGGGTCTCTTTTGTTCCCAAAAAAATCGTCAAAAAGTTCCGCTGCTTTTGGACTTCATTTGATATGGATTTTCTGGAAGACCAAAAACAAGCAGAAAACAGCAACTAGCACTGGGCACTAGGTCAATATGTTAGCCCATAAAAACCATATAAAAACCATGTAAAAGTGCACCAAAATCATACAAAACTATAATAAACATGCATGGCATGAATACTTCATAAATCATAGATACGTTGGAGACGTATCAGCATCCCCAAGCTTAATTCCTACTCGGCCTCGAGTAGGTAAATGATAAAAGAAATAATTTAGGAAGTATGAATGCTAGCATTGTGCATAAGTTTGATCAATGATAATTTCAATAACTTTTCCTAACATCACAACAACAACTCTTTCTTATAAAACTCATGACGATAAAGTAGCAACCGATTCACATGTTATGGCTCAAACAATGCCTTCTCTTGAAACTTAACGACCTATGTTCTTAGTCACCAAACAATTGCAATTCAACTTATTCTCAACAAAGTCTAGGTAAGAGCTCCACATACTCAATCATATAGTCTTCTATGATTGCTAGTACTCAAAGCATATTTTTGGAACAAACGGCATCCATCGAACACAGAGAAAGATAGGGGCTTAATGTTTCGCCTCCCAACTCATTTATCATATAGATAATTGTCAACAATAATAATTCATGATCAAATTGTTGGGGAACGTAGCAATAATTCAAAATTTTCCTACGTGTCACCAAGATCAATCTAGGAGATGCTAGCAACGAGAGAGAGGGAGTGCATCTTCATACCCTTGAAGATCGCTAAGCGGAAGCGTTACAAGAACGCGGTTGATGGAGTCGTACTCGCAGCGATTCAAATCGCGGAAGATCCGATCTAGCGCCGAACGGACGGCACCTCCGCGTTCAACACACGTACAGCCCGGGGACGTCTCCTCCTTCTTGATCCAGCAAGGGGAGAGGAGAAGTTGAGGGAGAACTCCAGCAGCACGATGGCGTGGTGGCAATGGAGCTCGTGGTTCTCCGGCAGAGCTTCGCTAAGCACTACGGAGGAGGAGGAGGTGTATGAGGGAGGGTTGCGCCAGGGAAGAGGTGTGGCTGCCCTCCCACCCCTCCACTATATATAGGGGCAAGGGGAGAGGGGGAGGCATCCTAGGGTTTCCCCTAGGGGGGGCGGCCAAGCGGATTGGATCTCCCTAGGGAAAATCCTAGGGAGACTTGCCCCCCAAGCCAAGCAGGTGGAGGCTTGCCTCCCAAGCCAGGTGGAGGCGCCCCACCTCCCCAAGTAACATGGGAAAGGGTGTGGGGGGCGCACCACCCCTTAGTGGGCTGGTTTGCCCCTTCCCCTTTGGCCCATGAGGCCCTCCAACACTTGCCGGGGCTCCCGAAACACCTTTCGGTCATGCTGGCCATAGCCTGGTACCCCCGGAACACTTCCGGACTCCAATACCCTTCGTCCAATATATCGATCTTCACCGCCGGACCATTCCGGAACTCCTCGTGATGTCCGGGACTCCGAACAACCTTCGGTAACCACATACTATTTCCCATAACAACTCTAGCGTCACCGAACCTTAAGTGTGTAGACCCTACGGGTTCGGGAACCATGCAGACATGACCGAGACACCTCTCCGGCCAATAACCAATAGCGGGATCTGGATACCCATATTGGCTCCCACATGTTCCACGATGATCTCATCAGATGAACCACGATGTCGGGGATTCAATCAATCCCGTATACAATTCCCTTTGTCTATCGGCATGTTGCTTGCCCGAGATTCGATCGTCGGTATCCCAATACCTCATTCAATCTTGTTACCGGCAAGTCTCTTTACTCGTTCCGTAACGCATGATCCCGTGGCTAACTCCTTAGTCACATTGAGCTCATTATGATGATGCATTACCGAGTGGGCCCAGAGATACCTCTCCGTCATAAGGAGTGACAAATCCCAGTCTCGATTCGTGCCAACCCAACAGACACTTTCGGAGATACATGTAGTGCACCTTTATAGCCACCCAGTTATGTTGTGACGTTTGATACACCCAAAGCATTCCTACGGTATCCGGGAGTTGCACAATCTCATGGTCTAAGGAAACGATACTTGACATTAGAAAAGCTCTTAGCAAACGAACTACACGATCTTGTGCTATGCTTAGGATTGGGTCTTGTCCATCACATCATTCTCCTAATGTTGTGATCCCGTTATCAATGACATCCAATGTCCATGGTCAGGAAACCATAACCATCTATTGATCAACGAGCTAGTCAACTAGAGGCTTACTAGGGACATGTTGTGGCCTATGTATTCACACATGTATTACGGTTTCCAGTTAATACAATTATACATGAACAATAGACAATTATCATGAACAAGGAAATACAATAATAACCATTTTATTATTGCCTCTAGGGCATATTTCCAACAGTCTCCCACTTGCACTAGAGTCAATAATCTAGTTCACATCACTATGTGATTGTAATGAATCCAACACCCATGGGGTTTGTTCATATCTCGCTTGTGAGAGAGGTTACTAGTCAACGGGTCCGAACCTTTCAGATCCGTGTGTGCTTTACAAATCTCTATGTCATCTTGTAGATGTAGCTACCACGCGCTACTTGGAGCTATTCCAAATAACTGCTCTACTATACGAATCCGGTTTACTACTCAGAGTCATCCGGATAGTGTCAAAGTTTGCATCGACGCAACCCTTTACGACGAACTCTTTCACCACCTCCATAATCGAGAAAATTCCTTAGTCCACTAGTTACTAAGGATAAGTTCGACCGCTATCATGTGATCCATTCCTGGATCACTCTTGTACCCCTTGACTGACTCATGGCAAGGTACACTTCAGGTGCGGTACACAGCATAGCATACTGTAGAGCCTACGTCTAAAGCATAGGGGACGACCTTCGTCCTTTCTCTCTCTTCTGCCATGGTCAGGTCTTGAGTCTTACTCAATACTCACACCTTGTAACACAGCCAAGAACTCCTTCTTTGCTGATCTATTTTGAACTCCTTCAAAATCCTGTCACGGTATGCATTCATTTGAAAGTACTATTAAGCGTTTTTGATCTATCCTTATAGATCTTGATGCTCAATGTTCAAGTAGCTTAATCCAAGTTTTGCATTGAAAAACACTTTTCAAATAACCCTGTATGTTTTCCAGAAATTCTACATCATTTCTGATCAACAATATGTCAACAACATATACTCATCAGAAATTCTATAGTGCTCCCACTCACTTCTTTGGAAATACAAGTTTCTCATAAACTTTGTATAAACCCAAAATCTTTGATCATCTCATCAAAGCGTACATTCCAACTCCGAGATGCTTACTCCAATCCATAGAAGGATTGATGGAGCTTTGCATACTTGTTAGCATCTTTCAGGATTGACAAAACCTTCTGGTTGTATCACATACAACCTTTCCTCAAGAAAACCGTCGAGGAAACAATGTTTGGACATCCTATCTGCAAGATTTCATAAATAATGCAGTAACTGCTAATATAATTCCAACAGACTCTTAGCATCGCTACGAGTGAGAAAGTCTCATCGCAGTCAACTCCTTGAACTTGCCGGAAAACATCTTAACGACAAGTCGAGCTTTCTTAATGGTGACACTTACCATCATTGTCTGTCTTCCTTTTAAAATCCATCTGCACCCAACAGCCTTACGACCATCAAGTAGTTCTTCCAAAGTCTACACTTTGTTTTTATACATGGATCCTCTCTCGGATTTTATGGCCTCGAGCCATTCGTCGGAATCCGGGCCCATCATCGCTTCTCCATAGATCGTAGGTTCATTGTTGTCTAGCAACATGACTTCCAAGACAGGATTACGTACCACTCTGAAGTAGCATGCATCCTTGTCGTCCTACGAGGTTTGGTAGTGACTTGATCCGAAGTTTCATGATCACTATCATAAGCTTCCACTTCAATTGGTGTAGGTGCCACAGGAACAACTTCTTGTGCCCTGCTACACACTAGTTGAAGTCATGGTTTAATAACCTCATCAAGTCTCCACCATCCTCCCACTCAATTCTTTCGAGAGAAACTTTTCCTCGAGAAAGGACCTGTTTCTAGAAACAATCACTTTGCTTCCGGATCTGAAATAGGAGGTATACCCAACTGTTTTGGGTATTCTATGAAGATGCATTTATCCGCTTTGGGTTCGAGCTTATCAGCCTGAAACTTTTTCACATAAGCGTCGCAACCCCAAACTTTTAAGAAACGACAGCTTAGGTTTCTCTAAACCATAGTTCATACGGTGTCGTCTTAACGGAATTGCGTCGTGCCCTATTTAAAGTGAATGCGGTTGTCTCTAATGCCTAACCCATAAACGATAGTGTAATTCGATAAGAGACATCATGGTATGCACCATATCCAATAGGGTGCAGTTATGATGTTCGGACACACCATCACACTATGGTGTTCCAGGCGGTATTAGTCGTGAAACAATTTCCACAATTTCTTAATTGTGTGCCAAACTCGTAACTCAGATATTCATCTCTATGATCATATCACAGACATTTTATCCTCTTGTCAAGACGATCTTCAACTTCACTCTGAAATTACTTGAACCTTTCAATAATTCAGACTTATGTTTCATCAAGTAAATATACTCAGCATCTACTCAAATCATCTGTGAAGCAAGAACATAACGATATCCACTGCATGCCTCAGCACTCATTGGACTGCACACATCAAAATGTATTACTTCCAACAAGTTGCTTTCTTGTTCCATCTTACTGAAAACGAGGCCTTTCAGTCATCTTGCCCATGTGGTATGATTTGCATGTCTCAAGTGATTCAAAATCAAGTGAGTCCAAACGATGCATCTGTATGGACTTTCTTCATGCATATATACTAATAGACATGGTTCGCATATCTCAATCTTTTCAAAAACGAGTGAGTCCAAAGATCCATCAACATGGAGCTTCTTCATGCGTTTTATACCACTATGACTCAAGTGGCAGTGCCACAAGTATGTGGTACTATCATTACTATCTTATATCTTTTGGCATGAACATGTGTATCACTACGATCGAGATTCAATAAACCATTCATTTTAGGTGCAAGACCATTGAAGGTATTATTCAAATAGACAGAGTAACCATTATTCTCCTTAAATGAATAACCGTATTGCGATAAACATAATCCAATCATGTCTATGCTCAACGCAAACACCAAATAACAATTATTTAGGTTTAACACCAATCTCGATGGTAGAGGGAGCATGCGATGCTTGATCACATCAACCTTGGAAACACTTCCAACACATATCGTCATCTCACCTTTAGCTAGTCTCCGTTTATTCCGTAGCCTTTTATTTCGAGTTACCAACACTTAGCAACCGAACCGGTATCTAATACCCTGGTGCTACTAGGAGTACTAGTAAAGTACACATTAATATAATGTATATCCAATATACTTCTGTCGACCTTGCCTACCTTCTCATCTACCAAGTATCTAGGGTAGTTCTGCTTCAGTGACCGTTCCCCTCATTACAGAAGCATTTAGTCTCGGGTTTGGGTTCAACCTTGGGTTTCTTCACTAGAGCAGCAACTGATTTGCCGTTTCATGAAGTATCCCTTCTTTCCCTTGCCCTTCTTGAAACTAGTGGTTTTACTAACCATCAACAATTGATGCTCCTACTTGATTTCTACTTTCGTGGTGTCAAACATCGCGAATAGCTCAAGGATCATCATATCTATCCCTGATTTGTTATAGTTCATCACGAAGCTCTAGTAGCTTGGTGGCAGTGACTTTGGAGAACCATCACTATCTCATCTGGAAGATTAACTCCCAGTCGATTCAAGCGATTGTCGTACTCAGACAATCTGAGCACATGCTCAACGGTTGAGCTTTTCTCCCTTAGTTTGCAGGCTTAAGAAACTTGTCAGAGGTCTCATACCTCTTGACGTGGGCACGAGCCTAAAATCCCAATTTCAGCTCTTGGAACATCTCATATGTTCCGCGACGTTTCAAAATGTCTTGGGTGCCTCAATTCTAAACCGTTCAACATTACGCACTGAACTATCACGTAGTCATCAAAACGTGTATGTCAGATGTTCGCAACATCCACAAACGACGCTCGAGGTTCAGCACACTGAGCGGTGCATTAAGGACATAAGCCTTCTGTGCAGCAATGAGGACAATCCTTAGTTTACGGACCCAGTCCGCATAATTGCTACTATCAACTTTCAACTAAATTTTTCTCTAGGAACATATCTTAAACAGTAGAACTAAAGCGTAAGCTACGACATAATTTGCAAAGACCTTTTGACTATGTTCGTGATAATTAAGTTCATCTAATTATTTAATGAACTCCCACTCAGATAGACATCCCTCTAGTCATCTAAGTGATACATGATCCGAGTCAACTAGGCCGTGTCCGATCATCACGTGAGACGGACTAGTCATCATCGGTGAACATCTCCATGTTGATCGTATCTACTGTACGACTCATGTTCGACCTTTCGGTCTCTTGTGTTCTGAGGCCATGTCTGTACATGCTAGGCTCGTCAAGTCAACCTAAGTGTTTCGCATGTGTAAATCTGGCTTACACCCGTTGTATGTGAACGTTAGAATCTATCACACCCGATCATCACGTGGTGCTTCGAAACAACAAACCTTCGCAACGGTGCACAGTTAGGGGGAACACGTCTCTTGAAATTTTAGTGAGGGATCATCTTATTTATGCTACCGTCGTTCTAAGCAAATAAGATGTAAACATGGCAAACATCACATGCAAATCATAAAGTGACATGATATGGCCAATATCATCTTGCGCCTTTTGAACTCCATCTTCGAGGCGCGGCATGATCACCTTCATCACTGGCATGACACCATGATCTCCATCATCGTGTCTTCATGAAGTTGTCTCGCCAACTATTACTTCTACTACTATGGCTAACGGTTAGCAATAAAGTAAAGTAATTACATGGCATTTTTCATTGACACGCAGGTCATACAATAAATTAAGACAACTCCTATGGCTCCTGCCGGTTGTCATGCTCATCGACATGCAAGTCGTGATTCCTATTACAAGAACATGATCAATCTCATACATCACACATATATATAATTCATCACATCCTTTTGGCCATATCACATCACATAGCATACCCTGCAAAAACAAGTTAGACGTCCTCTAATTGTTGTTGCATGTTTTACGTGGCTGCTATGGGTTTCTAGCAAGAACGTTTCTTACCTACGCAAAAGCCACAACGGTGATATGCCAATTGCTATTTACCCTTCATAAGGACCCTCTTCATCGAATCTGATCCGACTAAAGTGGGAGAGACAGACACCCGCTAGCCACCTTATGCATCAAGTGCATGTCAGTCGGTGGAACCTGTCTCACGTAAGAGTACGTGTAAGGTCGGTCCGGGCCGCTTCATCCCACAATGCCGCCGAATCAAGATAAGACTAGTAACGGCAAGCAAATTGAACAAATCATCGCCCACAACTACTTTGTGTTCTACTCGTGCATAGAATCTACGCATAGACCTAGCTCATGATGCCACTGTTGGGGAACGTAGCAATAATTCAAAATTTTCCTACGTGTCACCAAGATCAATCTAGGAGATGCTAGCAACGAGAGAGAGGGAGTGCATCTTCATACCCTTGAAGATCGCTAAGCGGAAGCATTACAAGAACGCGGTTGATGGAGTCGTACTCGCAGCGATTCAAATCGCGGAAGATCCGATCTAGCGCCGAACGGACGGCGCCTCCGCGTTCAACACACGTACAGCCCGGGGACGTCTCCTCCTTCTTTATCCAGCAAGGGGAGAGGAGAAGTTGAGGGAGAACACCAGTAGCACGATGGCGTGGTGGCAATGGAGCTCGTGGTTCTCCGGCAGAGCTTCGCTAAGCACTACGGAGGAGGAGGAGGTGGTGTATGAGGAGGGAGGGCTACGCCAGGGAAGAGGTGCGGCTGCCCTCCCACCCCTCCACTATATATAGGGGCAAGAGGAGAGGGGGAGGCACCCTAGGGTTTCCCCTAGGGGGCAGCGACCAAGCAGATTGGATCTCCCTAGGGAAAATCTTAGGGAGACTTGCCCCCCAAGCCAAGCAGGTGGAGGCTTGCCTCCCAAGCCAGGTGGAGGCGCCCCACCTCCCCAAGTAACGTGGGAAAGGGTGTGGGGGCCCACCACCCCTTAGTGGGCTGGTTTGCCCCTTCCCCTTTGGCCCATGAGGCCCTCCAACACTTGCCGGGGCTCCCGAAACACCTTTCGGTCATGCTGGCCATAGCCTGGTACCCCCGAAACACTTCCGGACTCCAATACCCTTCGTCCAATATATCGATCTTCACCGCTGAACCATTCTGGAACTCCTCGTGATGTCCGGGACTCCGAACAACCTTCGGTAACCACATACTATTTCCCATAACAACTCTAGCGTCACCGAACCTTAAGTGTGTAGACCCTACAGGTTCGGGAACCATGCAGACATGACCGAGACACCTCTCCGGCCAATAACCAATAGCGGGATCTGGATACCCATATTGGCTCCCACATGTTCCACGATGATCTCATCGGATGAACCACGATGTCGGGGATTCAATCAATCCCGTATACAATTCCCTTTGTCTATCGGCATGTTGCTTGCCCGAGATTCGATCGTCGGTATCCCAATACCTCGTTCAATCTTGTTACCGGAAGTCTCTTTACTCGTTCCGTAACGCATGATCCCGTGGCTAACTCCTTAGTCACATTGAGCTCATTATGATGATGCATTACCGAGTGGGCCCAGAGATACCTCTCCGTCATACGGAGTGACAAATCCCAGTCTCGATTCGTGCCAACCCAACAGACACTTTCGGAGATACCTGTAGTGCACCTTTATAGCCACCCAGTTACGTTGTGACGTTTGATACACCCAAAGCATTCCTACGGTATCCGGGAGTTGCACAATCTCATGGTCTAAGGAAACGATACTTGACATTAGAAAAGCTCTTAGCAAACGAACTACATGATCTTGTGCTATGCTTAGGATTGGGTCTTGTCCATCACATCATTCTCCTAATGTTGTGATCCCATTATCAATGACATCCAATGTCCATGGTCAGGAAACCATAACCATCTATTGATCAACGAGCTAGTCAACTAGAGGCTTACTAGGGACATGTTGTGGTCTATGTATTCACACATGTATTACGGTTTCCAGTTAATACAATTATACATGAACAATAGGCAATTATCATGAACAAGGAAATACAATAATAACCATTTTATTATTGCCTCTAGGGCATATTTCCAACACAAATATATTTGACTGGCCATATGTGCCTAGATCTTTCCCCACCACATAATGCTTGCCAACTAGGGAATAATTGAGGTTGAAATGGTAAGTAATACTATTGACTGTTGTATAAAAGTAATACATAAAGTAAAATATAGGCCCTTCGCAGAGAGAAGCAGAGGTTGTCATGCACTTTTTATTTTTGGATGCGCAAGCTCTTAATGCAAAGAAACGCCACGTTATATTGCCCCTTATGATAGCAACCTTTATTATGCATTCCGTCACTTTTATTTCTTTGCCATCACAAGTTCGTATAATGCTTATTTTCCCTTGCAATAAAAGGATCACTTCTGTTTTAGGAGAATTTTTTATTGCTTTTTGCATAGATGACAACGTACTTGAAGGATCTTTATTCAATCCATAGGTAGATATGGTGGACACTCATGGCAAGAAACTGGGTTTAAGGGTTTTTGGATGCACAAGTAGTATCTCTACTTAGTACGAATTTTTGGCTAGTAAAAGATCCTAAGCAAACACCACATGTTGGAGGATCCATAACAATATAACTTCTATGCAAATATACACAACCATAACTCATTACGTTGTCTTCCTTGTCCAACTTCAACTAATTTGCTCAAGTTTCAAAATAATTAATGGGTATTCACAATCATAGAAGATGTCCAAGATAATATATTTGTATGTGAAAGTTCTCTTCCTTATACTAATCATTCATGAATTGCTTGTATGACCAATATTGTGATTGTCAAGCTTCAATAGATTTCACTTTCTAAACCCAATGTGAAGATACTACTAGCACAACTCATGTGAAGAAGCAAAAACTTAGGCTCAACCGAGGCTAATCGATAATTGTTGATGAAGAAAGGTGGGATGCCTACTGGGGCATCCCCAAGTTTAGATGCTTGAGACTTCTTGAAATATTAATTCGGGATGCCTTGGGCATCCCCAAGCTTGAGCTCTTGTATCTTCTTAATTCCTCTCATATCATGGTTTTCCTAAATCTTAAAAACTTCATCCACACATAACTTAACAAGAACTCGTGAGATATGCTAGTATAAATCAATGCAAAGCTTTATCATTCCCTACTGTAACAAATCACTAAAATTATAATTTCACATTGCATACTAAATGCCTCTGCACATTTAATACTCCTATCCTCAAATAGAATCATTAAACAAGCAAATATATGCAAACAATGCAACCATAACAGCAATCTGTCTAAACAGGACAGTCTGTAAAGAATGAAAGAAGATTCATACTTATCTGACTCCAAAATTCTGAAAAATTACCACACTATAGAAATTTTATCATAGCATATTGTGTAAAAACTTCAAGACTTTATCACGTTCTGACTTTCCAGAAGATTTCAGACAATGATAGAAAACTTTCTGTTTTCAAACAGCAGCATATGGACTTGCAGAATAAGCATGGTAAAGGCTATACTTGACATTTTTATTGAAATAAAAGATACAAAACACTATCCTAAACAACAACAAGATAATCCTAATAAAATAAAATGATGGTCCAAGCAAAACACATATCATGTGATGAATGAAAATATAGCTCCAAGTGAGGTTACCGAAAATGTTGGAGACGACAGAGGGGATGCCTTCCGGGGCATTCCAACCTTAGTTGCTTGGATCTTCCTTGAATATTACCTTGGGGTGCCTTGGGCATCCCCAAGCTCAGGGTCTTGTCACTCCTTATTCTCCTCATATCGATATCTCACCCAAAACTTTAAAACTTCAATCACACAAAACTTAACGGAACTTCATGAGATAAATTAGTATGATAAAACAAATCATTCACTTTGGTGCTATCAAGACAAGATTCATAATTTTTCCACATAATGACTATTGTACCCTACAATTTCTACAATTTATATTGACCAATATAAGCCATAGAAACTATAAATCAAGCAAACTATGCATTGAAAACAGAATCTGTCAAAAACAGAACAGTCTGTAATGATCTGGGCAATGACCATAATTCTGTGAATCCAAAAATTCTGAAAAATTAGGACAACTAGGAAATTTGTATATAAATCATCTGTAAAAAATTCAGAATTTTATCACGTTCCAGTGAATTTAAACAATTCTGTTACCAGGCATAAAAGTTTCTGTTTTTGCATAGAATCAAGTCAACTATCATCCATACTATCTCAAAGGCTTTACTTGGCACTTTATTGAAGCAAAAGCTATAAATCATGATTACTACAGTAGATTAATCAGTGAACACAGAAAAACAGTAGGTATAAATGTTGGGTTGTCTCCCAACCAGTGTTTTTCTTTAATGCCTTTTTAGCTAGGCATGATGATTTCAATGATGCTCACATAAAAGATAAAAATTAAAACATAACAGGAGCATCATGAAGCATATGACTAGCACATTTAAGCCTAACCCACATCCTATGCATAGGGATTTTGTGAGCAAGCAAATTACGAGAATAAGAATCAACTAGCATAGGAAGGAAAAACAAGCAATACTTCAAAACTTTCAACACATAGAGAGAAAACTTGATATTATTGAGATATGTAAAAGCATATGTTCATCTCTCATAATAATTTTTAGTAGCATCATAAATGAATTCAACAATATAACTTTGACATAAAGCATTATTTTCATGATCCACAAGCATAGAAATTTTATTACTCTCCACATAAGAAAATTTATTCTCATTCATAGTAGTGGGAGCAAACTCAAGAAAATAACTATCATGTGATACTTGATTGACATAACCAATTTGAACATTAAAATCATGATGACAAGTTTCATGGTTATCATTATTCTTTATAGCATACATGCCATCACCATAATCATCATAGATAACAACTTTGTTGTCATAATCAATTGAAACCTCTTCCAAAATAGTGGATTCATCATTAAATAAAGTCATGACCTCTCAAAATCCACTTTCATAATTATTACAATAAGATTCAACACCCTCCAAAAATGTGGGATCATTACTTCCTAGAGTTGACACTCTTCCAAACCCACTTTCATCATTATAATCATCATAAATAGGAGGCATGCTATCATTATAACAAATTGGCTCATCAAAACTTGGGGGACTAAAAATATCATCTTCATCAAATATAGCATCCTCAAGCTTATGGCTTTGCATATCATTAACATCATGGATATTCAAAGAATTCATACTAGCAACATTGCAATCATGCATATCTTTCAAAGATTTTAAGCCAAACATTTTATTGAATTCTTCTTCTATCAATTGAGCACAATTTTCCTTTCCATCATTTTCAACAAAGACATGATAAAGACGAATAATATGAGGCAACCTCAATTCCATATTTTTTGTAGTTTTATTTTATAAACAAAACTACTGATAAAACAAGAAACTAAAAGATTCAATTGCAAGATCTAAACATATACCTTCAAGCACTCACTTCCCCAACAATGACGCCAGAAAAGAGCTTGATGTCTACTATGCAAATTTATTCTTGTAGACTCGTGTTGGGCCTCCAAGAACAGAGTTTTGTAGGACAGTAGCAATTTTCCCTCAAGTGGATGAGCTAAGATTTATCAATCCGTGAGAGGCGTAGGATGAAGATGGTATCTCTCAAACAACCCTGCAACCAAATAACAAAGAGTCTCTTGTGTCCCCAACACACCAAATACAATGGTAAATTGTATAAGTGTACTAGTTCTGCGGAGAGATGGTGATACAAGTGTAGTAATGATAGTAGATATTGATTTTTTAATAGGAACAATAAAAAACAGCAAGGTAGCAAGTAATAAAATGAGCACAAACGGTATTGCAATGCTTGAAAATAAGGCCTAGGGTTCATACTTTCACTAGTGCAATCTCTCAACAGTGCTAACATAATTAGATCATATGGCAATCCCTCAATGTGCAATAAAGAATCACTCCAAAGTTCTTATCTAGCGGAGAACATAAGACAAAATTGTTTGTAGGGTACGAAACCACCTCAAAGTTATCCTTTCCGATCGATCTATCGAGCTATTCCTATAAGCGTCACAAACAACCAAAGAGTTCGTACTAAAATAACACCATATGATACACATCAACCAACTCTACTGTCACCTAGACACTCCAATGTCACCTCAAGTATCCGTAAGTTGATTATACGATATGCATCAAACAACTTCAGATTCATAATATTCAATCCAACACAAAGTACTTCAATGAGTGCCCCAAGATTTCTACCGGAGAAAGTAGGACGAAAACATGCATCAACCCCTATGCATAGATTACCATAATGTCACCTCGGGAATCCATGAGTTGAGTGCCAAAACATACATCAAGTGAATCAATATAATACCCCATTGTCACCACGGGTATTCATATGCAAGACATACATCAAGTGTTCTCAAATCCAACAAAGTATTCAATCCAATAAAAGTGAAACCTCAAAGGTAAAAACTCAATTCATCACAACAAGATAGAGAGGGGAAAAACACCATATGATCCAACTATATTAACAAAGCTCGCGGTACATCAAGATCGTGCCAAATCAACAACACGAGAGAGAGAGAGAGATCAACACATAGCTACTAGTACATACCGTCAGACCCCGAGGGTGAACTACTCCCTCATCATCATGGAGACCGCCGGGATGATGAAGATGGCCTCTGGTGATGATTCCCCCCTCCGGCAGAGTGCCGAAAAAGGGCTCTAGATTGGATCATGGAGGTACATAGGCTTGCGGCAGCGGAGTCGAAGTTCTAGGGTTATTTCTGGGGGTTTCTGTATTTATAAGAATTTTTGGCGTTGGAATCACGCAAAGATGGGCCACGAGGTGCCCACTCCCCACCAACCCACCACTTTGGCTCCTAGAGTGCCCTAATGGGTAGTGGCCACCCCGTGGCTCTTCTAGCCCTCCCACGAAGCTTCGAGGGTCTCTTTTGTTCCAAAAAAATCATCAAAAAGTTTCGCTGCATTTGGACTTCATTTGATATGGATTTTCTAGAAAATAAAAAACAAGCAGAAAACAACAACTGGCACCGGGCACTAGGTCAATATGTTAGTCCATAAAAACCATATAAAAGTGTACCAAAATCATACAAAACTATAATAAACATAGCATGAATACTTCATAAATTATAGATACGTTGGAGACGTATCACTACTCTCCACTCCAATTTTTTCAGTTTTTGCATCGGACCACACTTTTTCTCCCCTAGCACCCGCCTCCTGCAGAGGATCCCGCTTCACCATCTGAACCTATTTCTCCTGACATCCGATCCTACATGGCCTATTGAGCATCACCCTGGGGCTATGCATTAGCCATGCCCTCAGGCGGAGGATCGCGTCATCGGTCGTCCACCGAGGATCTATCAACCCAACCGCATGTATGTGGGCCCATACTAGATCATCTCACGAAGACTCAAAACATCACATCAGCTACGACAACCAAAGGAGAGAGAAGCAAGTGAAGGCATCCGCGTAGGATCAGGCACGACAACGGCACTGACAACACTCCTCTTCCTTTCTTTCCTTTCTTTCCTTCTCTCGCAAGAACTAATCTCGATCGAAACAAATCACGATCCTGAAAAAGGAGTCTGCCCTCGCGTCATCCCTCGGCAGGGTGACTCGAGCAGCTGTCGTCTCCTTCCGACCAGTGAACCTCCTTGCTCCGCTCCTCCTCCTCGCCGCCGCCGGGCAAAGCCCACGCGTGGTGGTGGCACTGGGGCAACTCGGCTGGTCTCCTCTCTGTGGTGGTTGCTAACGCACCGACGGTGATGGATGATGGAGATAGGGCTCTGGGGCGGTGGCCCCTCTTCGAGGCGATGGCCGCTGCGGCAGCCACTTGGGCGGCATCGTGGCTGGGCTTGCAGGCTACATGCGGTGCCGCCGCAGCGGCAGCGGTGGGGCTTGGAGTCGCTGGATCCAACCAGGAGTGGCTGGTCCCCATCTCCTGCCATGTTTGGCGTCCCGCTAAGTTCAGGCCTCCGCGGTTGCAGGTGGAATGATGCGGCGTCGCTGACTTTTGTCTGTAGGTCTGGATCGAGAGGAGGGAGGCGTGGCTGCTGGCTTCGGCCTCATAATGGTGGTTTGGCTCTCGCGTTGTTCTTCCGCCAAGTCGTCTTTCTGCCGGATGTCGGCCTCTTGGATCTGGCCGTTGACGAGTTCCGGTCTTCCCCGTTAGAGATCTACACAGATTGGTGTATGTCACCCCTAGATATCAAGATTGGCAAGGCTCCGGTCGCGCGCGCTCATATTATCAGCCAACACGACCTCAAGAGGGCGCGTCACGAAGCTTTGGTTCTTATTGGTGTCATGGGCCATGTCTAAGTCAAGATTCCCAAGGCATTGATAGACGTGGAGAAAGTCATGGCAGTTGATTGGAGGTCTTGAAGCTTTGGTGGAAGGGTGTATTGGATGCGATGAAAACCATGTGCCAGGTGTTTGGTGACTTGCAACAGCGGCTTCGGCAAGCGGGGGCGGTAGCACTGAAGGACTGCATTTTTGGCGGTGCTCCTCGAGTACCGAGTCTCGATTTCCATGGTGAAAACCCAAGGTCTGGCCTTTATTGATTGTACCTGGCAATGGCCTTGTTGAAGGCATTGTTTTTGGGTGAACTCAGACTTTCTCCAGGGTGAAACCCCGAGATCATCGATCAGGCAACGGTAACACTTGTGCATTGTTTCCTTCTTGGAGGCATTGCTTTTGAAGAACCTGCATGTAATCCGATTGTTGTCTTCGGTGATGGTTAGAGTGTTGTTGATGTGTGATTGATCATCGTAGCAGGGTCTTTTTTCTTCTGTTCTTTTTATTTTCTTTTTTGGCTATGTGTATTCTTGATGGCTTTGGACATCTTGTTGATAGCAAGGTCAGGTATAATTAATTGGTATCTTCGCAATATTAATATATTCTCTTTGTAGAAAAAAGAACAAGTGTAGTTGTGGCATTATCTCTGTAATCCTGGTACTTGTGAGTGAAATATAGATAGGGACTCTAACATCATGTCATGTTGATTGGCATCGGCAAAGGGCGTGTGGAACTTCATTCAAGGCTAGATTAGGGGCCCTGTTTTTGTGTATGTTTCATCTAGGTGGTCTTCAACGGCGTCCTTCGGCAGAGTGGACGCTTCTTCTCGGTTCGGCAAAGCGGAGCCAGGTTCAACTTCGTTGGGAATCTAGTGAGGTTAGGCCTGCCTGATTGTGTCTGGATGGATTTCTGCCCTCCTTATTGCTTTCCTCAGTTCGTTGTCGCCGGCTTCTTCTGCCTCCGTCCGGTGACTTCTCGATCGCTGCATCAACAATGTCACCTTGGCTATGAGGGTGTTTCGGAGATCAAGAGGAGACATCGAGCTTTGCTCACGGCATGCCACCGGTGAATGCAGGATATGGGCGTCCCTAGGAGTGAGCCGCTGACGTTTTTTTCCTGAGATAGTTTGTATGTTGTTATGGCATCATTTCCACCACCACAAGTTTAATCTTGAGAAAACAAATGCAGATTTTAACCCCCAGGACTTGTTTGATGGCATTCAGGAACGGAACAGGCAGCAGCTCAAATGTAAAAGACAATCACTTCTGCTTCGGTACACCCCCTCCCCCCCCTAAACACAAGGACGGCTCAGATTAGCCGATACCTCTTCATAAGTAAGGGCATGATAGTCATATTTTATAAACTTTCAGCCTTTTTTTAACCGCAAAAAATGGTGTGTGCTGCAGGATTCAAACCTACGTCCTCCTAGGATTAGCGCAGCCGCACTAACCAACTAGCCAACCTAACGTCGGGTGTTACGTACATTTTTTATACTTAAAATAGAACACTGGAAAAGCGCAACATTTTCTGTTTGGTATCTTCCTTTTCTTTTTTGTTTCTTAAATGCGTGAACTTTTACAATTCATGATTTTTTTTAGAAAATGAAGACAAAATTTAAAATTCTAGAATTTTTCTTCCAAATCAGAGAACTTTTGTTTTCAAAATTGGTCAGTTTTGTTTACAAATTCGTGAACTATTTCGCCAAATTGGCGATTTCTTTTTAAAAATTGTTCAACTTTTTTATAAAATTGACGAACTTTGTTTCTAAATCAATGATTTTTTTTTCCAAATCAATGAACTTTTCTTTAAAATCGATAAACTTATTTTGAATTTTTGATGAACTTTTTTCAAAATCAATAAAAGAAACAGAAAAATAAAAGAAAAACAAAATAATATAAAACCCATGTAAAACCAAAGAAAAAACCAGCCGGTTGAAAAGGAAAACCAGAGTCTTTCTTTTTAGCGTTATATTTGACGCACTACAAAAGATGGAAAAAGAAAAGCTTAGATCATGATCAACAGAGGTGTTCGAGTAGGCGAGATGGCTCCGTCTAAGAGCACGTTGTTTCCCGACATGCTTGAAATGGCACCAATTATTTTTTCATGCCTTGTATGACCAATTCAAGGCACCATGCCAAGTTGTTTTGGTTTTCGACAAGTTTTGCATATTTCAGGGTTTTCTCCATAAAAACGCCTGATAAATAGGCGGACGTGTCACAACTTGCATACAGTGTCATGAATCGTTCAAACCTGGCATGGATGACTACCATGGTCATGCCCACCTGCTTGAAAAGGTTGGGGTCATTTTAAGAATGTCCAAAAGTAGACCATGTTTAATGGAGGATGTTCGGGTTGGCTAGAACACTCTACCTGAGGGTACAGTGTTTCTCAACATCCTTCAAATGGCCTAATTTTTCCCACCTCCTTCTATGATCAAATCAAGGCACCATGTCAAGCTATTTAAGTTTTCGATAATTCTTGCATTTTCTAGAGTTTTCTCGGAGAAAACTGGCTGATAAATGGCCGGACGTGACACAACATGCATATGGTGTGGGAAATTCATTCAAAACTAGACCATGTTCAATGGAGGGTGCACCCCGATGGGCATGCCCATGGGAGGCAACCATGCTAGGTTTAACAAATTTCGACACCGTATGCAAGTTGCGACATGTTCGACCATTTTATCGGTCTTCTTTTACTAAGAAAACTCCAGAAAATGCAGAATTTGTCGAAAACCAAATCAACTTGGCATGGTGCCTTGAATTGCTCATAAAAGGCCATGGAAAAATGGGTCCATTTCTTCTTCTTTTTGCAGCGGAAATTGGGGCCATTTCAAATATATTAAAAAATAACGTGCTCTCACACGAACCGTTCTGACCTTACCGAATAATCTGCGTTGAACATGGTGTTTTTTGGACATCCTTGAAATGACCCCCACTAATAAATACAAAGGGATAAAATTGAAAACAATAAGTGTTTTTTAAAAGCATTTAATAAAAAAGTTATAGAAAAAGAATTTAAAATCATTAGTTTAAAAAGTTAGTCAAAACATGTTTTTTGGTATTCAAAAAAGAGAAAAATGAATTAACAAAAATAAGAAATGATATAAAAAATACAAAATAAAACAAAACGCTTAGGCCTTGGCCTAACTAGGCGATGACATTGCTCCCGTCGGGCGCGTGTGGGCCCGGTCTAAGAGCTCACGGATTTGAAAAAAGTTCATCAATTTTTTACAAAATATTCATGGATTTGAATTTTTTAAAGAAAAATTCACTAAGGAAATTTGCAAAAAGGTTTTCTCGGTTTTGGGAACCTCGGCTTCCCAGCCATTTTTTCTGGTTTTGGGACCTTCTCGGAGGTTGTGAACCGTGTTTTTTCTTTTTCTTTTTTATCTTCTCACTTGTTTGCTTTTTTGTCTTCTTTGACTTTTCCTTTATTCTGTTTATTGTTTCTATTTCTCATAAATTTAATTTTTTTCAGAATTCATATTTTGTCCATATTTTTCTATTTTTTCTGGAATTCCAAATTTGTTACTGTTTTTCAAAAAAAATCTTCATGTTTAATTTTTTTTCTTTTATAAGAAAATTGTTCGTGTTTTGAGATTCTGAGCAAGTTTGAAAGGCATGATTTTGTTTTGAAATTTATGTACAATTTTAAAAAAACAAATATTAGTATTTTATGAACAAAACATGAACACTAGAAACCCTAACGAAAACCGTGCAAAAAAAAAGAAACATAAACCAAAGAGTGAAGATGCTGTGTTTTTTTCTTGGCGTTATCTCTCTAGAACAAGAAGCAGAAAACAGGACTAGTAGGTAGTTCAGATGTGCTAGCCCAGCTGGTTTGGGCTGTCACATGTAGTGCTTGAGGGCTGTAGTTCGAATCCAGACGAGGACATTCATTTTTTGATGATTAAAACTAAAAAGCCCATGTGGGAGGGCCGTTCGCCGGGTATTATACGAACCTACAGTGTATATGTAGAAAAGTGAGTACAATTTGCGAAAAGTCCGTACTACCCTTTATACGTTTTGTGAGGGGGGTGTACCGAAGCATTGCTCAAAGACAATTTTGCCAAATCTCTCTTGGAATTAGGTAAACTGAAACAAAGTTTAGTTTAGTATACCAGCACAGTAAATTATTCCTATTCGGTGATTTTTCTTATCTGTAGGCCTGTGAACCCAAAGCAAAGGAGTGTGCACAAGGACTCCAACTGGAAACCTCTAACATGGAAACTCCAGAGACCCCCACATTTACTTGAATTTCACGTGGCAAACTTCAGGTCAGGAAATGCTGGGTCTGCCTTGCTTTATACCTTGAAGCGAGATCACTGTCTCGAAAGCACCAACGAGGGCCTTCACTTTGCTCGTCCTCGCCTCGACGAGCCTGCTCGCGGTCTCCTTGATCACATTGTTGAATAATCGCGGCTCGCTCTTCTTTTTGTCATTGGCACCCTGATGCCTCAGGACGACAACCTCAGCTCTTGAAGCACCTGAATCTTTTGATGCAGCAGAAGTTTTAGCTTCATTGTTCTTGGTGATTCTGCGTCTGGCAGGATATTTGCTTCTGTTGCCGTCATCTGTAGCATATGCAGGCCTGAACTGTACTCGTCTGGGAGTGCTGTTGTCAGAGTTGCTGCCAAGCTTCAGCACCTTGCCACGGCGAAACCTCAGCATGCGAGGCGACTTCATGATGATGCATGAGGGCGTGGATGTTATCTTTGGCCTTCCTGCAATTTCAGTTCTTGCAATAGCCCCATTTTCTGTAAAATGGGAATGATGTCTTGTCATTGTCTTGCCATGAACTCCAAGCATATGTTTATTTGAAAAGAAATATTTCGGGGTCCGAGCAATACGAGAGCGGGTTTTGACTGGTGAGAGCTCCTCCCCATCCCCCATCCCCGCGCCGTCGGCCACTCCGGCCGCGGCGGCCACCTTCCCCCCCCCTCTTCCGTCGCTGGCCGCTCGGCCAACGGCGCCACCCTCCTAGCTCCATGGGGCGCGGCCGCTCGGTGCGCTCCCGCGGCTCGTCACGCTCTAGCTCGCGCGGTAGCGACGGATGGGGCCATCCCGCCTCCGTCCCAGATCTGCGTCCGTCCGGCGGTCCGTCCGCGGATCCGGTCCCTTTGCCGCCACCCGGCCCTCCTGCTGTCATCCCGGGCTCCCCGCCGCGTCTTCTGCTCCGGGGGGAGTGCTCGCGGGCCGCCGACGCCATATCCACGCCGGATATTAGCAGGGATCGACTTTCGGAGCCACTCCGCCTAAAATCCATTGTGGTCTGCCCCTCCCCCCGCACCGACCTTTCCTCTCCGAGCCAAGCCCATGGATGGACGCCGGTCCTGTCCCGCAACGCGCGCCGCGCCGCCGCGCGCGCCCATGCCTCCCTGCGCGCTCGCGGCGACCCCGAGGCCAACGCCCCTCCTTCAATGCGGACGCTGCCCGCGCGGCCTTCTTAAGGCGTTTCAGGGGACTCTGCTTCCGGTGCCTCAGCTCCAAGCATCGCCGCGTTGATTGTAGAGATCCCATACGCTGCATTGAGTGCAAGCTACCGGGCCACATCGCCAAGGACTGCCCCCAAATCCGGCGCGGCCGCACTGGTGGTCCGGCGCCCACTGCTAGCCGCGCTCCCGTCCGCGAGAGGCTCCGCTTTCCCACGCCCCCTCCGCCCGCGCCGGCCATGGACCGCTGCCGCCATACCGACCCCTCGCGCCGGCCAAGGGACGGCCACAAGGTGGTGATCGAGTCGCCGGAGATGGAGCACCAGATGTTCCTCCTTCGTCGCCACGCCGTCCTCCTCATCTCCACGGCTGAGCGGCACGCGGCGAGCCCCATGTCCGTCGGCCACGCCTTCGACGCCGCTCTCCGCACTCCGGCGCACCTGCTGCGGGTGACCAGCCACGACCCGGAGGACTTCCTCGTCCATTTCGAGCTGCCGGCGCACCGGGACAATGCCGTCCGCTTGGGCTCCATCAACGTCGACGGCATCGCCTTCACCATCAAGCCGTGGCACGAGGACATCCACGCCGACCATGAAGACTTCCTCCTCCACGTCCGCGTCGTCATCGAGAAGATGCCCATGCACCTGTGGTCTGTCGACGGTGCGGCGGAGGTGCTCGGAAACAAATGCATCATCGACCGGCTCGACAGCCGCACGCACGAGCGCGGCCACACACGGACCTTCGCGTGCTGGGTGTGGGCGTACGACGTCGCCTTCATCCCCACCAAGCACACCATCTGGCGCGCGGCTCGTGGTGCCGGCCGCGTCGAGACCATGCTGGGCTACTCGCCGCCCAGCCGTGAGGTCCCCCCTCCACCCCGCGTCCGACGCAACGTCATGCTCATCCACGTCGACCGCGTTGAAGACTGGACGCCGCTGACGCCTCGCTCCTCGCACTCGGGCCAGAGCGGCATCCCATCCTCTGGGTCCGACGATGATCGCCCGTTCCCGCGGGTCTACCCGGGGACGTGGTCGATGCACATTGAGGATGGCCAGGGGCAGGGGAGGCGCCAGCCCCCGTTGATCGGCCCCTCTGGCTGTGGAGGGCTCCAGCTCGGGCCTCGCCGGGACCACGACGACAACAGCGGGCCACAGGGTGGCCGGCGCTCCTGGAAGGACACGCTCCTGGGTCGCGGCCGCGAGCAGCCGCCCCGAAGGAGCAACTGTGGCGCCGCTCGCCAGCGGAGCAGGACGCCGACCAGCAGGCGCCACGGCAAGGACACCCGCCACACGGGCAACAGCCTCAGAGCCACCCCGCCTCTGCCGCTGCTGTCGGACCAGGCCAAGGGCGCGGCCAACGGGCGGACAGCCACCCCCATCGCAGCAGCGCCGGCCTCGGACCCTGTCGCCGACTTCTTCGACTCGACGGACCGCGCACCTGTCCAGCCCGTCCAAGCGGACTGCAGCCTCCTGGAGATCGACCAGGCGATCGCCTCAACGCTGGCTGCCCCGCTCGAGTTCGCCCCAGGGAACTCGACCGTGGCCTGCCGCACCACACCCACGGTGCTCTCCACTGAAGTTCAGCTCGCTGCAGTGACGCAGCAGGTCCAACAGCTGCAGCTCCCCGGCAACGACGGCAACGACGGGCAGCCTAGCCTCTTCACCAACACCCCGGCTCCCCTCGTGCGCCAACCCCCTGCTCGACGCACCTCGGCACCACCCAGGGCCCGTGCGGGGCCGACCAGGCAGAGTGCGCGGCAGGCGGGCAACACCTCAAGCGTGCCTGTTGCGCAGCGCGCCTCTCTGCTGCTGGTCAAGAAGCTCGGCCTGCTGGGGCCGAAGGAGGCCATGACGGCCAAGGCGGCCGAAGCCCTCATCAAACGCTTCGATGAGCCACTGACTGACGACGACATCTCCATCATCGCCAAACTGACCCGTCTCGACCCGGAGGCGCTGCGCATCGCCGGGGGCATGGCTGGCCCGGATGCCGCTGCTGAAGCTATAGTTTAGTTATGTTAGTCATCCATAGATTACTATGCTCTGGTAGTGTTAGCATTAGTCTCCAGCAGCGCCTGGCATTAAGCCGGGTTGAGTTAGGACCCATGTTAGTTCTCTGTTCTGCTAGAATTAGGCGTCGAGGTTTGCTTTCGTGCCAGAGGATCTTGGGGCCTATTGGTGGCCTCTGGCACGCCCCTGTTAAGCTGGCAGTGTATCTGTTTCGCATGATCATCAATAGAATTGTGATGCTGTTGGAGAATTTGCCTGTGCCCAATGGATAACAACCAATTTTCCCTCATGTCCTGGAATGTCAGAGGACTGAACTCTCCGGCGAGGAGAGCTGCTGTGTCTGAACTTGCCGCTGCTAACAGAACACCAATTCTCTGCCTACAGGAAACAAAGCTGGAAGCGTGGTCGCCTAGCATCGTGCGCGAGCTGGGAGGCAACCGTTTGGATGGCTGCGCGGTCCTGCCGGCAGTTGGAACAAGAGGTGTTGCGATCCTCTGGGACAAGAGCACTGTGCAGATCGACACACAGGCTGTGGGTGTCTTCTCGATCCGGTCAGTGTTCATCCTCTTTCTGGCTGACAACGGTATATGGTCCGGTCGACGATGGGCTCAAGGATTCTTTCCTGGCGGAGCTGATCCATTCTGCACCACCGCTAGGGGAGCCATGGATGCTTGCAGGCGATTTCAACATCATATACGAAGCAAGGGACAAAAGCAACTTAAATCTGAACCGGCGCATTATGGGCATGTTTAGAAGGGCGATTGACACGGCTGGCCTGAAGGAGATCAAGTGCAAGAACAGGCGCTTCACCTGGTCAAATGAGCGACAAGATCCAACCCTGGTGAGCATTGACAAGATCTTCTGCAATGTCGAATGGGAGAGCCTCTTCCCCTCCCTCATGCTCATGGCTGCTTCGACTGCTTGCTCGGATCATTGTCCGCTTGTGCTGGCTGACACCACTGCCCCACCGAGGAGGGCCACCTTCAAATTTGAAGCATTTTGGCCGCGCTTCCCGCGCTTCAGAGAGACACTGGAACGGGCCTGGCAGCGGCCTGTTGCGTCAGCGTGCCCCATCGCACGATTAAACACCAAACTGAAGCGGGCAGCTTTTGATCTCAAGATTTGGGCCCGTTCCCTGTTCAGTGATGCCAAAGTGCAGCTCCACCTTGCCGCTGAGGTTGTGCTCCGGCTGGATATAGCTCAAGAGGCACGCCGCCTGTCCCCCGCTGAATTTTGCCTCCGCAAGCAGCTCAAGCTCAGGATTATCGGCCTGGCGGCGATCGAGCGTGCTCGCAAGCGTCAGGCGTCCAGAGTATCCTGGCTCCGCGCAGGTGACGCCAAGACCGCCTTCTTCCAAGCAAAGATCAACTCCCGGAGGCGCAAAAACCACATACACTCGCTGCAGATTGAGGCTGGCTGGCCACTGCGCACGGCGACAAGGCCGCCATTGCTCACGATCACTTCCTTCAGTTGCTCGGCACAAGGCGGCCACGCTCCTGCTCGATCAACTGGGACTCCATCCTGCTGCTTTCGGTTGGAAGTGTTGGAATCGACAACCCGTTCACAGAAGCTGAAGTTTGGGAGGCGATCAAGGCATCCCCCTCTGAGAAGGCACCTGGACCTGACGGCTTCTCGGGCGCATTCTACAAATCATGCTGGAGCCTAATCAAGCACGACATCATGGCTGTTTTCCACCATTTCTACAACTTGGCTGGGGGAGATTTTGCGGCCCTGAACTCTGCCATGATTGTGCTGCTGCCGAAGAAGGACGGGGCAACAAGTATGGCTGATTACAGACCCATCAGCCTGATTCACTCCATCGCAAAGCTCATCGCCAAGGTCCTATCCATGAGGCTGGCCCCTGTCATCAGCACTCTGATCTCGCCTGCCCAAACTGCTTTTCAGCGCACTAAGTGCATCCATGACAGCTTCCTTTATGTCCAAAACGCCGTCAGAGCCCTGCATCGGCGCAAAACACCTGCCCTGCTTCTGAAATTAGACATAGCCAAGGCATTTGACAGCATCTCTTGGGAATACATGTTTGAGCTTCTCCAAAGAATGGGCTTCCCTGCTCGATGGCGAGACTGGATTGCACTTCTGCTCTCTACATCCTCGTCGTCTTGCCTCCTGAATGGCTCTCCGGGCGCCTCCATCATCCATCGTCGTGGGCTGCGCCAAGGGGATCCGCTCTCGCCGCTGCTCTTCATCCTCTGCATCGATCCCCTGCATCGTCTTCTAGAAGCGGCAACCATGGCAGGCCAGCTCTCTCCTCTGCCTGATACGGCCGTGCGCATGCGTACTAGCCTGTATGTCGACGACGCTGTGATCTTCATCAACCCCGCAAGGACGGAGGTAGATGCCCTGCTCAGCATTCTGCACCTCTTCGGCGAGGCCACGGGCCTGCACGTCAACCTGGCCAAGTCCTCGGCTGTGCCGATTAGCTGCGGCGACCTCGACCTCGGTTCCATCTTGCACAACTTTGGCGGCATCGTGGCGTCACTACCCATCACGTACCTAGGCCTCCCAATCACCACCAGTAGGGTTCGTTTAGTCCACCTGCAGTTCATCCTAGATAGGATTCGTGCGCGCCTCGCCGGCTGGAAGGGCAGACTCATGCATATCGCCGGCCGAAGGGTGCTCGTCCGCTGTGTCCTCTCCGCTATGCCGACGTTCGCCCTCACGGTGCTGAGAGCACCAAGGAAGTTCTTCAAGGAGGTAGATAAAGCCAGACGTCGTTTCCTCTGGGCACAAGACGAAGCAGCAACCGGAGGAAAGTGCAAGGTCGCATGGAGCGCGGTCACCACGCCGGAACCCCACGGAGGCCTCGGTATCCATGATCTGGACAAATTCGCGCGCGCCCTCCGTCTGCGCTGGCTCTGGCTCTCCTGGACCCATCCAGAGCGGCCATGGGTCGGCACGGGCACACCATGCAACCTGCAGGATCGAGCCCTGTTCGCTGCCAACACGGCGGTCACCATCGGGGATGGCAAGACGGCGTCTTTCTGGTCAAGTCCCTGGCTAGGCGGCAGGCCACTCCGGCTGGACTACCCTACCCTGTTCGCCCGCTCCATCCGCAAGAACAGGTCCGTCCGGGACGCGCTGCTCGACGGGCGGTGGATCCTTGATCTCCGCCACGGGGAAACCAGCAGCATCGCGCCATTTGTGCTCCAGCTTGCAAGGGCAATTCGGAGAGCTGGCATCATCATCAACAATGATCTCAGCGACACAATCCGCTGGACTGCTGGCACCTCCGGGCACTACTCCGCCCGCTCCGCCTACGCGGCACAATTCCAGGAGCCAATGGCACCCTTCCCCTCCAAGGACGTCTGGCGAATCTGGGCACCTGGGAAGCTCAAGATGTTCCTCTGGATGCTCCACCTGGACAGACTGTGGTGCAACGATCGCCTGCAGCGGCGTGGCTGGGAGAATAGCTACTTCTGCCAACTCTGCTTGCGAAATTTGGAGTCCTCCTCCCACCTGTTCTGGGACTGCCCGATTGCCATCCAGGCTTGGACAATGGCGGCGTCTTGGCGGGGCTGCCACTCTCTGGCACACGCTACCTGGAGCTCCGGAACGACGACGACGGAAAGAGTGAGATTGATCACGGATGCGGCAAGGCCAACAGACAGGAAGCGCACCAGATCCATTCTTGCGCTCATTGCCTGGCACATATGGCTTGAGCGTAACGCATGCACCTTCCGTGGTAAGACGCCGTGCTCTCGCTCCATCATCGAAGCGTGTCGCCGTGACATGGAACAATGGAGAATCGCAGGAGCAGCCTGCATAGAGCACCCCTTCGGGGATGTGCCGTGAGAGATATCCCCATTCCATCAGTGCCAGCATAGCCACTAGGCTGGCCAACTGTACCTTTTCTATCTCACCCCACTGATCACTTGATCAAACTTGTTCCCGCTCTCTCTCTGCTAATGAAATCAATGCCAGCTATGGCTGGATCTTTCAAAAAAAAAATATTTCATAGAAACTTGTCCATACATTGCCATGTTAGATGTTACTACCTCCGTTCCAAAATACAAGACGTTTTTGTAGGCTAAACTAGGATGGCATGATCAATTTAAGGCAGCGCTATAATCAATCATGCCATACAAGTTGCATATTGGCATTATTAATTGCCATGTGAAATTCATAATACATTAATACTGTATATAAGAATTAGGAAATTTGTGACCTAAGGTGCAATTATATGTTTATGATTCAGAAGGTAAAGATAAGATGTACCTTTGCGAGATTGTCTCTCTTTGTTGTTAACGTCTGGTTTTCGTATTTTTGGCGAAGCTGTCTTCGATATTTTATCCTTGCACCCAGAAAAACTTTCTATCCCATAAAACTTCTTACTCTTCACTGGGGAATCAGAAGTTTCTTTCCTGACTGCTCTCACTGTAGAACGAGACAGCTTCAGTGGACTCAATGTAACCTTTTCTTCTCCCTTGTTTTGCCAAAGTTGAGCATTCTTGGCAACATTATTCAGTGTAATCTTTCTTTCAGTTTGCTTCCCTGAAGGAGGTGATGGAGATGGAGCATGCTTATTTGTAGCAGGTTTGGCAGATGAATCCATCGTGCTAGCTGGTGATGGTGCTTTGATTTTCTTCACCCTTGGAAGAGTTGATGTGACAGTGGAGTTGAGTTTCCTCTCCTTGTTGAACTTGTTAGGAACGCTAGGATCTGCCTTTTTCGCCGTTGTCCTTGGTCCATCGCCGCTTCCAGCTGATGTACCTGCAGCCTTCTCATGTGATGTTATTTCGCTCTTGTGCTTTGACATGGTGTTTCTGGTTATAGTCGACCTTGCTTTCCTGTTTGGTTTCACAGACTCCTGGGAGAAGCTCTGTGGTTTAGTCACGTCCCTATCTTGTTTGTGGTTCTCTGATGCCATCACAGTCTGCTTACTCATGTTCTCTGAACTTACAGAGTCATTTGCAGAATGATCCGTACTATGATCGTCGGACTCATCCCTGTCCTGGATGGCCAACGGCATATCCAGCTCAATGCTTACAGCTCCCTCTGACAATTGTCCATCTCCACAGCTCGACAAGTCATCAAGTGAGATGATGAGGCACTTCGCACAATCTGGCTGGTTTCCAGCCACAACAGTTCCAGGTACTTCATCTGATATTAACTCTACACATGGAGAGCTTTCAAGACGACCAGGTACTCCTTTCAGTGGTGGCTTCTGCTTGGTAAATTCAGGCTTACCAGGAGCAGCGCCATCTTTTACACGAGAAATCTTCAGCGTCTGACTCTTGTTTCTTGCTTTGTCTCCTTGTGGGATGGCTACAGCCTGAGCCAGGTCGTGTGTTCCATTCCTGGCGTTCGCGCGGTCCTGACGCCAGGCACGAACAGGCGAGTATTTCTTAGACTCGGAAGAATGATGAATACCAAGTTTGCATTTGTCATGGCATGAGCCAGTGGATGCTCTCTGGTAATGTGGAACTGGCTTCTCTTTCCTCCTCAGGTAGGGCGGCACACTGTTGCCATCTATGATTTCAGTGGTATTTATCCGGAGATCTTCTCTCTTCGACTCAGCTAATGCAGGAGTTGTTGAAGTGATAGCCTCTTTGATCACCTCCTCGGCCATTTAGAAGCAAGGATGCTGCAATTGCAGACACATGTGTGAGCACATGAAAAATTCACTCGGCGTGGTTAATAAATTACAGAAACGGTGAATCCAGTGAATTAAGCAGTGCAATACTTCTCAAGGTCAAAAGTGAAGACCACATTCCACACCAACTTTTTTAGCCATCTCTGTCCTATTTGTTTCTGACACTTGGTCAAGATCTGCATCACCTATTAGTAAAGAACTTATTCCAAGAGTATGCATGGATGGATCCCCCATTCTCCCTCCAGTTCAACCAATTCTCACCAAACCCAACTAATTCGATACTTCATCTATCTTATTAAAGTCTTAACATAAAAGCATTTCCATATTATAACTCCACAAACATGTTATAACACCTATTTGTATCAATCCTTCCTACATTATAATTAGTACTTTTGCCAGGCAACCTTCCAATTAGTACTATAATCTTAGCCAATCAAGCAAAGCCCTACTTAGTCCCCTTCGAATTCTTCCGTCTTTTGGGTTTGCTGCAATCAGTTTCTTTAGATACACAGAACTAATCAATGATTACCCATTCCCAATCTACCAGCTATTGATAGTTACTGGCGCAGCCTGGTTGACATAAGTGTTAAATCAATGTTTAATACAGCATTAGTTAGTACTACAGGGACATGTAGAATGGTTCCAATCCGATTCTTTAATGAATAATTTACAGTAAGTGCATATTCTTGTTACTAATACTAATTTAATCTAGTAGTCTCAGAGAGATGGATGTGCTAGCGTAGTTGACTTGACATCACAAAAGAGTACAGCATTAGTAGCACAGGTTAAAGATTAAACAGGTTCCTCCAAAGAATCAACGAAATGAGACGCAATTAAACAGAGCCATATCCCGATGATATACAGAGGGGCATCAACACTGGAAGAAAAGAAAGAAAGAAAGAAAAAAACTGTAGAGCGTCATGCGCCCCCGCCGTTTCTTGATGGGAAACTTTCAAGCAGAAACAAGCTAGATTGGATCGTCCACTCCACCACGAGATCGCAGCGCGGGAATTGGTGGAATCTCCGAATAAAAGCCTTACCTGCTGGCCGACGTCCTGCTACCGGTTCTAGCTTGATTGCAAGGACTTCAGAGATGCGATGCTCGATCTGTCGGGTCGGGGAGGCAGCTAGCGAAAACGCATGGACGGCCGGAGACCAATGCAGAGGAGGGCAGGAAAGGAGAGATTGCTTCTGTATATACTAGGTAGGTACCTCGTGCTTCCGCCGCTCGCCGCCAAACCGACGAACAGAACGGCTGCGTGTGGTACGGATGTGCCGGTGGAATGATCCGTGAGCGAGGAGAGGGAGGTTGCCGCTGACGCGTTGGGGGGAGAGAGAGAGGAGGTGTGGAGGGAGAAGCGTGGATGTTAGCACGTGGCGTTGGAGGTGGGAAACAAACACAGTACGTGCACAGGGGAGAAGGGTAACTCCGACGCGCCGATGCAAACGGATGAAGTTTTTGTGTTTTTCATTCTTTTGGATCAGCTGAAGGTGCATTGTATAGCTTCGTCCGTTTAAATCGGGTCGGTGCGCTCAACCAGCCGACGTATTTTTTTCACGCAGCCGAATTTTTGCTACAAAATTAAATCTAAATTTAGGGTAAGTATCCATAGTTCATGCCAGCGATCATTAGTTCATGCCGGCATACAAAAATGATGGCGCTTTCGGCCATAATTCAACCATCTAGCTTGAGCATCTCTTTTTGCCTCTTCTCGAACCAAACGCTTCTCTTTAGGACATCTTGCTCAAGTCTACCGTCATGATCTCCACTCCCTTCGTCATTAGCTTGAGCCTCACATCCTTTGCTTTTGTGTTTGCAATGCTCTCCTCGATCTCAAGCTTCTGCTTTTGGACTCTCCTCGATATCAAGCTCTCTGTTTTTGGACGTTCTCTTCGATCTCGACTTTCCTCTTTTGGACGTTCTCTTCGATCTCGAGTTTCTTCTTTTGTATCTTGATGTAGGCCTTCATTTGCTTCTCTTCTCTCTTGGCGCTTCCTCTTCTCTCTTGCTTCCTTTTGGGTCATGAACCCTTTGCAAACTTTCTTGCAAGGCGAATGTCGCCGCATCACGTTTGTCATCCAACTTGGAGTTGATCTTCCCCCTCGGCCGATTCTCTCCTTCACCATGCTCAACGATGGACGCCGGCCCTCCATTCTTCTTTTTTGGGCGGCATATTGCTCCCTAAACTTTGGGCAAATGACTTGGGATCCTTTTTGCTCGGCGCCAATCTTGGGATCTTGTCCAATTTCCTTCCAACCTTTGCAAATCAACTTATCCTTATCCTTTTGTGTATACTTCCGTCGGAATGCTTTGCTGCCTCCTCTTTTGTGCATTGTCTTGGGTAGTGAGCTCATCTGCATAAAAGGCTTCCCCTCGATGTCCACATTGTCTTCTTCCTCTTGGCCGTATGTGTCTTCTTGCCATCGGTCGCCTTGGTTATCGATGTCGTCTTGGTTGTCATGGCCGTCCATGCCCTCTTGACTTCGCGTGAAGTGGTCGCGGCCGTCTTGGCTTTGGGTCTCATCGGCATCGTACGCTTGGCCGCCCTCCTAAATGATGTCCTCCATGGAATCGCTGTAGTAGGACGGGTCTTCATGCATGGATGTCGGGGCCGGCGTATCGTTGCGGGCATCAGGAAGGTTGCCAGTAGGAATCTCCCATGGTCGCTTCCCTTTGCGCCCTGGTATATGACCCATCAGCCACAGGTGTGGCGTTGAGGTCGATGGACACGACCACATGAGTGGTTGGCGCGATCACAATCACTTTCGGTGAGCAGTCCTGAGGTGAGGTGGAGAAGCGGGACGCGGCTGGGTCATGTTGGGGGAAAGCCGTGTGTCTGCGGCATGGTGGAGGTACTTGGCGACTCTGGACGTGGTGGGCAGGCAGCCGACGAGCCCATGCTCGTCGCGGCCATGGCGGAGGCAAGAATGTCCTGCTCCCTACGATGCAACCCTAGCAGGAGGAGGCCTGGTGCGTGGCCTTGGCGACGAGGGCCTCATTGTCCACAACAACGACCTCCTGTTGTGCGGCGACGGCTTCTTTTTTGTCTGCCTCGACCTTCCGCCGGCCAATCCTCTTCGCCAACTATTTGGTCCTCTACTCTGGTGTAAATATCCTTCTTGGGCTTCTTCTTGCGCATGACGCCGGGTCAGATGGCGCGGCAACCCTCGAGGTGGAGCCAGCAGAATCGTGCGCCACCGTGGACAGGGACGACGAAGCCCTCGTGCCGAACTGCCGTGAAGTGGCAAAGGAGGGCGCTTTGTGCCATGGCAAAAGACCAAACCAGGGCAGCCCATGCCATGCCCGAACTGCCCTTTGTGCCATGGCAAAACACCAAACCAGGGCAGTCCATGCCATGCCCGGATTGCCCCCCCCCCCCAAGGAGGAGAAGGAGAAGGACGAGGACGGATCAAACATCTTCGGTTGTGAGCAAATCCGCCTCGATCTGTTTTTGCGTCTTCGACCGCTATTCCCGCAAAGAGACAACAAGGGTAAGGGCGGCCGTGGATGAACTTCTTTCATTACGGTTTCATTTGTAGTTAGTAGAACATGTAAATTTTTGATTGTTTGATGACATGTATGTTTAACTACGTATGCAACTTCTTCCGCAAAAAAAAAAACTACGTACGCAACTTAACATTGTATGAGACTAGTATAAATTTGAGGATTTGGTTTGGTAGAGGCAGTTGTGGAGGCGGACTTTTAATGCTTGCTCGGTCATTATCCGCGAACGCGTCGGTGGACGTATAGAGGTTCGGATTTGGCAACTTTGATTATAAGATGCTCTAATAAACGATCCGGATTTTCAACAGTTGTGAATGTTCGAATTGGAGTGGCCTATGAAGCTGGGTAGATAGTCCGACATAAACTTGGAGGAGATTCATGGGATTTCGGATGTTGGACTGGTCCGAACAGTTTTTGTGAGGAGGTGGGGAAAATTACTGGTTTTCTGTCACCGGCTCACCGCCGGGTGAGACGAAGAGCGTACCGGTTCGCAGCGCTATGTCATCTCTGCCCGTTCACCATTCTGTAACCCTAGCGCCGCCAGGAGCAGCCCGCGTTTCGCGCCGCCTGGCCGCCGCGACAAGCTGGCCGCCACGCCTCACTCCGCCCGAGCTCTGGCGGCACCGGGACGAGCTCCTCTTCTTCCGCCTCAGGCCGAGGTCCTTCTCTAACGCCCCGACTCCGACGGCCGTGCTCCCCGTACACAGAAAAATCGGAGAAGAAAGGAAAAGAAGGAGAGCTCGCGCCCCTCCCCGCCGCCGCCGCAGCCATGTCTCAGAAGAAGTCGCGCGGCGGAGCCGCCGCCCGAGAAGACGCTGATGAGCTCTCGCGCTCGCCCCTCCAGGCCGTCCTCCTCGCCGACAGCTTCACGCTCAAGTTCCGGCCCATCACCCTCGAGCGCCCCAAGGTACCGCGTGCCTCCCCAAAACCATACCGCCGCCCCCTGTCCGCTCTCGCGTGCACCCTTGGCACCTGAATTGTGCTGTCCCCGCAGGTGCTGCTGCCGCTGGTGAACGTGCCCATGATCGACTACACGCTGTCCTGGTTGGAGACCGAGGGCGTTGAGGAGGTCTTCGTCTTCTGCTGTGCGCACGCGCAGCAGGTCAAGGAGCACCTGGAGGAGGCGGGCTGGACTGGGAAGCCCGCGGCCTGGGAGATGGCCGTCATGGCCGTCGAGTCGCATGATGCGATCAGCGCAGGCGACGCTCTCCGCGTCATGTACGGCCGTGGCCTTGTGAGTTTCTGACCCGTACCCTTACTGTGGATTGTGCATGACTGCAGTATTAGTTGTAGTATCTGTTGCTGTTACTGCTTAACACTTTATCGTTGACTAGAACTTATAGTGAATTAGTGAACCTATGTGAAACTGAAGCCTGGGGAGATTTTTGTAGTGTCATTCCAGTTCATTCAACGAAGGAAAATAAATTAAAATCTTATCACTTTATGTCATTCCAGTTCACTCAAACGTCGTCCAATTAGGTACTGGTTCCCTCTATACTGTGGACTTGGGAGACAATTGCAACCAGCTAGAGATTGTGATGAAAAACATGACACTATCATTTTCTAGTCAGAGCCAAACCTAATATTGGCTTTCCTGTCAAATAGCTACTACCCAAAAAAGATGTTCAAGGTTTTAACTATAACATCATACTGAAAGCATTAGTTCTGCTCAGTTTAGATACTTTTGCAGTGCTTAGCTCTGTGATTGCTGTGCCTACTTAGTAATAGTATGTCGTACAAACTACTAAGTATCAATCGGTTAAAAATTCCAGTGAGATTCTTCATATAGGGTTGACAAATACTGTATCACACAACTGACGACACACATAGCATGTTCTGAATACAAACACGGGAAGACAAAACACAAAATGAGATAGACAAAGAGAACTCTAGAATGCATGAACCTAGTCTCAGCATCAATGTAGAAAAGGATAGTAAGATCCAAATCACGTACATGGCAGATATCTTCAATATCCTGGAGACATCTATCGGTCGTTAAGTGAAACTGAGCATGCATTTTTTTTTTGTCCAACTAGCTGTAGCTTGTGCCTCAATTGTTGTAACACATATGTAATGCAGTCTTACTTGCTTGTCCTGTCCTCATATGTTCACATACTAACACAGTGTGTCTGCCATTTCATTTATACTTTCAATTGTTTCCTTTTGTGTAGATAAATGGTGACTTCGTTCTCATCAGCGGTGACACAATCAGCAACATGAGCTTAAAAGAGGTTCTCCAGGAACACAAGGACAGAAGGAAAAAAGACCCACTTGCTGTTATGACTATGATTATAAAGCATTCAAAACCTTCAATCCTGATGCACCAGACACGTTTGGGCACTGATGAAATTGTTATGGCGCTAGCATCTGAGACAAAGGAGCTACTTTATTATGAGGATAGGGCAGATAGCTCACACCTGTGCGTGACAATTGATAAGGATATACTGGCCAATAATCCTACTCTCCAGCTGCATAATAACATGGAGGTCTGCTTTCAAACTTGTTGATTAAATAATGGATATATGTTCTTCTCTAAGATCATTTTTGCTATGTTACTGAGACCATGCATATGTATTTTCTATTGCTTGCAAATCTTTCTTGTTTTATTGATCTTCATCTCCCTCTTTTTTCTGACAGGATTGCTATATTGATATCTGCTCGCCAGACGTCCTTAGTCTTTTTACCGATAACTTTGACTATCAACATCTCCGGCGTCATTTTGTGAAGGGTTTACTTGTTGACGATGTAAGTCCATTCACTACCACTGGACCTATTTAATACAAGAGAACATGATGCTTGCCTTTAGAGTTTAGTGCAGTATCATGAGTGCCATCTCTGCTATCATGTCTCTTCTGTAACAATCAAACGGCCTGCCAATCCTTTCAGATTATGGGATACAAAATCTATACTCATGAAATACACTCCAGCTATGCTGCAAGAATAGATAATTTCAGGAGTTATGATGCTGTGAGCAAAGATATAATACAAAGATGGACATACCCTATGGTGCCTGATGTGTTATCCTTTGGTAACTGCCATGAAATGAAACTTCACCGCCAAGGAATTTACAAGGCATCAGGTATGCGTAGTTGCATACTGAAAAGAGAATTCAGCAAAGATCTATTTCTGTACCTTGTTTGATATCATTCCTTGATTCATTCGTCAAAATCTAGATGAATTTGTCAACTTAATATGCTTGATTTGGAATGAAGAAATGGTCTCAGATATTAGTTGATAATATTATTAAAATGCTTTGTCAAGGTACATCGGCTGTTTTAAACACTGGTTTTTTGGGCATGATTTTGACTTGTCATTTAGGAAGCATCTTCTGTTCCTGTAAATTATATAACATCACCTTTCCATATGAACTTTTCACATGAATCACGTCTTCTCTAGATGTAACATTGTCGCATTCTGCACAAATTGGTGCGAATTCTGTTATTGGCAATGCAACAAGTATTGGAGAGCAGTGCAAGATATTGAATTCGGTAATTGGGGAAGGTTGCAGTATTGGGAAAAACGTTCTCATTCACGGTTCCTATATATGGGATAATGTCATAATTGAAGATGGATGCAAAGTGAGTAACTCCTTAGTCTGTGATGATGTGCATCTAAGGGCAGGGGCAATTGTTGAGCCTGGCTGCATATTATCGTTTAAGGTATGTTGCTATATATTACGTTTTTATGCTACCCATTTTTTTTCTAGGAACAGATTGTAAACCAGTTATAATTTTCTATCCAGCAGCCTTGCTAATATTGATGAAATTCTTATTTGTCAGATTAAAGTTGGAAAGAATGTTGTTGTTCCTGCCTATTCAAAAGTGTCACTACTTGACAAGCCTTCAAATGAAGATAGTGATGAGGAACTTGAGTATGCTGACACCAATTCTGGAGTTACAGATAGTGCACGTGAGCCTGCATACCGTAAAATTTCCATTGTTGTTCATACATGCCTTTCCAATTTGCTCTTATGGTTATTTGGACCTGTATCACTCATGTTGTACTTAGCAAACTGGATTTCTGTATTTCAGCCTTTTCCAGCACGAGGGGTAATGCCGACCACCCTACCATCGTATCCGAGGATGATGAGTTAGGGGCATCTGAGGTATTCTTCTATTCTTAGATGGCACAGTGATTTTTGCAATGCGTGCTTACCATTACTGTGTTAGTTGTCGGGATTATCTGCAGGCACCCTGGTGATACATTTGTCATGTCTTGATCTTATAATCATTGTGGTTGCTGTCTTTGATATTGCTTAGACTTGTACCTCTGGTGTCCTTGGTTACATATGGGCAAGTGGTGATACTGGAATTCTGGAGGAGTGGAGACAATCAATTGCTCCAATTCCTAAAGAAAAACTTCAAGAGTTGCAGCATGCTGTTTCTGTTGACGGTGATGTTGGATCAGAAGAAGACTTGAACAACCGTCCATCTGAAGCAGACCGTGACAATGATTCTGAGATTGGTGTGATTGAGGATGATGATTATACTAAGTTTGAGAAAGAGGTTAGTAGCATATAATTGGGATTCTCATACTCTTATTTATTTTTCAGTTTGCTGATTGGTTTACCCTACGTAGGTCGAAGAGACTTTCCAACGGGCAGTTGATGGGGTTCATCAAGATAATTTGATACTAGAAATCAACGCGCTCAGGTGTAAGCTCGTTTCTTTCCCACTGATGTATGTGTGACTGTCTAAATGTATACAACTATAACATGTCAGTCATCCTTTGAGTATGGTTTATCCTGGACAACATTTTATTTACGGGTAACATGCTGTAGTTTTCATTTTCTTTTTGAGGCATTTTTTTGCAGAAGATATTTTATTTTATGGAAAATAATTAGAATATACATATCGCTATAAGATACAATCACTTCTTTTCATATGGAACATTGAATAAACAAGAAGTCATATTCCACATTATTTATTCTGCAGGAATATTGCAGCAATGCTTCACACACCATCTAAATTCTAAAACTGCAAACTGTTTCGCACTGCCGATGTTCATTAAGCATGTGAATTTAGACTAACACTCTGTTTCCCAAGCACTAGTTTTGCTTGTATAGACTATAGAGTATGAAAGTTGTTGCTGTGTCTTGTTCCAATTTGATGGCTTGGCCATAATAAACTAGTCTCTTTGATTTCCGTTCAGAACTCAGATGCTTTTCGAGCTGCCTAGTCAAAGTTACATCAATAGGTGCAGCTATTTTAATATAATTGTTTTGTCTATTCAACCTTCAGATCATCGATGGAGCATGCCCATTGTGTAGTTTTGTCTATCTTGTTATTATAGTAATATAGTCATCATGCTGATTGCGTTGTTTGCAATTTTGTGTTTATTTTTCAGGTTGTCTTATAGCCTTCAACATGCAGATTGTGCTGGAGCAGTTTTCTATTCGATAATGAGGGCTGCATTAGTCGCTGCACAATCTACCAATGGTATGATTTCTAGGCACTTTGTAGTTTTGTGAACCATGGTGGACTTAAAATTGGAATAACTATTTGATCATTCGCTAAGATATTTGGGTGTTTAATCGTAACAGAAATGAACCAGTTTACGGAGGAGCTTAGCTTGGATATTTGTTTTTTGTTTTTACCAGAAAGCTTGGATATTTGGTTATGCAGGATGTTCATAGGATTTTGCATTAAACATTACATTCCTTTATTCCAAACATGACAGTTTCATTCTTACTATGGAACTTTGGGGTCATGCATTTTTTGATATGGTATACTTATAGCTGTTAGATTTGATATGGGATGCAAAGCTTATTTGCCTTGCTTCCCCCCTATTTATATAGATAGTCTTCTAAAGTCAACTGCGGACGCACTTACCAAGTGGAAGGATCTTCTACGCAATTACACCAAGACAGTTGATGAGGAGGTATGGCTTGACGATATACTGGATAAATCCCTTGAAATCTGCATGAGTAGCATATGCCTGAAAAATTGAACTTGGTTCTGCAGAAGTACTGTCAGGTTTAATGATTTTAAAATGTTATTGTGTCCAGTGTGTTCATTGTCAGGTTTAATCATGTCAGTTTTCTTCAATATTTGAGTCTGTGGGTTTCTTTATTAGCTATTTTGAGACTACAAATTATAACTGAGGTTATCATATAAGTTGACCTGGTGAGATATTGATCTACACAATGGGTATGTTCTCCATGTAGTATGGTGGTTGTGGTGATTCGAGTTCAAGTTGTTGTGTTGTTGCATGACAGACTGTTGGAAGGCCTCTACTATGATTGTTAAGTTTTAGGTCCAGTTTGAAAACAGGATTTCCTCATGGATATTCACGAAAGAAACATGCACTCTGAGCCTCAGACCGGATTTCTCTTTTTTCATGGAAGTTCCTGTGTTATTTTGCGGTGTTTTTGTCCTTTGATATTTAACATGAGGTAAATGAATCATTCCGTGATGGTGACGCAGATGGAAATACTATTGAAGTTCGAGGAAATGTGTCAAGAGATAACAAAAGAATTTTCTCCACTGTTTTCAAAGGTAAAGAGCTATTCAGTTACAGACAGGTTATTTTTATGGATATACATAGTCTTGTTTGCACTACTGGGTGGTGTGTACTCTATTTTTGAATTGATGAAGTCCTGTTTTGATTGGTTCTGATACTCTGCTGTTGAATGCAGATCTTGCCTTACCTATATGATAAGGAGATAGTTAGTGAAGTTGCAATTTTGAGATGGGCGGAAGAAAAGGAAAATGCCGACGAGCCGGATAAAGTTTTCGTTAAACAGTCTGATGTTTTTATTCAGGTATATGTGCTGCACTTGGTCGAGTTGTGCCTTCTCATTTTGCGTGAGATTTATTTTGCCAGTTTCTCATGGCTTGTTTTTATTTCTGTAGTTGCTTTCCCTGGTCCTAAATCTTTTTGTCTTAGGGAATGATTTACACTTGACTATTTAATATCTAGTCCTATATTGACACAAGTTTAGCTGATTGTATTTTTGATAACTCGTGGTATGATGGCAGGGCTTGTAGGATGTGTTTGGTTGGCACGATGAAAACTCAAACATTATGATATGAATTGTCTGAAGTATACTATTAGTAATAATTTGTCATTTCCTTGGCAGTGGCTCAAGGAAGCTGAAGAGGAAGATGAAGATGACGAAGAAGAAGAGTAGAGTTGGAGATGGTTCATACTTGCATCCTTTTGCAAGCTTGGAGAGGAACACTGATTTGGGTGGTTTCCCGGTGGGAAAGTTTTGGAAGTTTGGATTTGCCTGTCTCCAGTTTTGTTCCTAACCAATCATCATAGGAAAAAAAGGGAGAACAGAGCCGCGGGATGAACTACCGCAGAGTGTGTATGCTTTTTTTTTTTTTGCGGCTCGATAACCCTTCTCTCCTTGCATCTATGGTCTACCTACTGTCCATGCGTGTGTTCCTGTGCGGCATGCGTGTGGTGTGGGGTGGGGGAAGGAAAGCAGCGGGCGGGTGTGCAAATGGTGGATCATGTGGGTAGCATCGGAGTGCATATCCAGTGCTATACTGAGATTTACATGCCCCTGTGCTCCCAGGGAGCCTTGACCGTTTGATCTTTGATCCAAGGAACATAGATGAAGTCCATGGAAAATTGCAGAAAACATCCTTCAGAGTTGTGTGGTCACACACAGAAGCAGTTCATTGATGTTCATGACCCAAGCTTACGGGAGCACGGGATCATATGACTTTCGGTAGCACTGGATATTTTCTTGGACATAGATTCGAGTGAAGTCTGAAAAAAAGCTTGAGCTCATGGGTCCGTAGAAATCAAACCTTGACCTCCTAATTCCTCAAAGTGGCACACTATACATATTAATTCTGCTTAACCTTAACCCTAAACTTGCCTGGCGTATTTTTCAGAGATGACAGCGGTTTACTTGACCAGAGCTTGGATTGATAATTGATCCATGCACGTGGATATTTTTCAGAACAGAGCAGTTTACTTGACCAAAGCTGGGATTGATAATTGGTCCAAGCAAGATATTTCCCCTCGCTCCTCTGCTGCTCGGTGAGCAGCCACGGGGTGCCCCGAATCCCCCTCCCCCCTCCCCACCCTCGACGGCAGCTGAGGTTGCGGTAAGAGGCTGCTTGGTGGTTCGACAGGGCTTGGACTCTGGCGGGCAGTGTGGCAGCGCCGGGTGGAAGCTTTGCCTCGGGATGCTGGCCGAGGCCAGAGATGGCGACGCCCTCAGGTGCCGCGCTCTTCTAGAAGACGTCGTCGGGTTGTGCTGTTTATCCTATTCTGGTCTCCGGTCGGTGAGATCAGTGGTGGTTGCATGGTGTGGTGGTGGCTTCTACTTGGTCATGGCGCGAGGGCTTCGTGGAAGGTGTGTGGGTCAGCGGAGGTACAATGCATGAGGGTGTGGTGTTGGGCGATGCTTCGGGCGAAAAATTGTCGGGTTCTTATCGGCTGACGGTGTCGGCCGTCGTGTCAACTTCTTGGAGGCGTCGTCATGGAGTCCATCCCCTACACACCCTCGATTCCAGCTCTTCAGGTGAAAGCTTAAGGCCCAGTCGGGTCAGGCGACGGCGCCGACATCGTCGCTTCCTTTTTGGGGCGTCACCTTGAAGAGCATTGGATCCCATTTGCGCGCTCCTTTGGCTGGACGCTCACAGCATTGTGGTCGACAGTTGTTCGTCGGGTAATGTGGACGTTGCGTGACTTCTTGTGTGACAACGATGGCGGCTTTAGGTGGAGTTGTGTTGCAGCTGAGCTTTGGTAGCCAGTCTCATTCGACATGTTCGAGGGGTCGCCGTGCCTCACTTGTCTTAGCTACAGAGGAGGTGTCTCCGCGGTGACGATGACACGGGATGGATGGTTGGTTTCAGTGCCAGCTCGGTGCAAGTTCAACGTTTTCCCCCTCCAATGCTAGTCGACAAAGTCGGAGCTGCCTGGTCGTCGGCGCATGCGGTGGATTGTTTGGAATCGGCCGACGTAGGCCTCAACACTTGTTTGCGGTGAGGGCTATATCGATGGTCATTGAGGGTGGAGTCGGAGTCGCCCTCGTGGAGGTGTGATGACGATGACATTGGATTGCAACCTCGATAGCGCTTTTTTCCTCTACGACATGTGTCCGTTCTTGTGTGGGTTGCCAGGTCGCCCTGTGTGCCTTGTTTTTGCGGGCGTGTTGTGATGGTTTTCGACCGATTTTTCGCTAATTAACTGGGCAACTCTCTTCGACCTTTCTTAATGAATCAGGCCTTAAGGGATTCCATTTAAAAAAAATTGATCCAAGCACATGGGCTATCTGATGGGGCTTAATTTTGGAAGTGGCAGAGTAGTTTACTTGACCAAAGATGGGATTGATAAATGATCTAATCCCCTTAATTGGACCGCTTCCCACACTTTACTTACCACTTTAATTTGCACCGCCCTCTGGTGGGCCTCGGGTACACCCTTCATTAACACAACAGAACGCAAACCATCAAACACCCAATACAATGTGGTAAATGATCCTATCTTGTTTTTTGTGGGTGGAAAAATAGATGAGGTTCAAGTTCCCTATGACATGCCAAGTGAGAAATTTAAGATCGGGTGCTAAGTCCTTGAGCTCTCGTTAATAAACTTATTTGAGGTGATGTTGGGAGGGGCATACAAATTTGTGATGATAAATTGTCTAGTAGAGGTTTGACGGGCTATAGAGATGGAGTTGGAGAATTGGCCGTTGGAGTGTGAGATGATGGAGAAAATATTAGAGTTGAGGGTTGACTAGGCATGTCGAAGGCAAGCATTGCACGCTCGATTTCTCGAATGAGAGCACTTGACTTAAGACATATCTAATGGCCAGGATGAAGACTGTGATGAGAGATTTTGGTGCCCAGAATAAGAGAGGCCTATATGATGTGTATGAGTTCTTCACTAACAAGTCTCTGATTCAGAAGAGCATCAACTTTTCACACTTTGACAACAACCAACCCATTTCACTTTGCAAGAGTGAATATTTTGGTATGGTCTCCATTATGTCTCATAGAAGGACTTTGACATTGAGCTTGTGATGCAGTTCTTTGCTATAGTGCATTTTGGCATAGATGACCATCTGACCTCAACCTGGATGACAAGGAACGAGAAGAAGTTTGCTCCGCTTGCAAGGCTTGATGGAGTGTTGTGCTATGACTATTTAGAGGGTGCTGGCAGTGAGTGGAGAATTCACGTTGACTACCAATGCAGAAGAAGGCGCTCATTGATCTTTATCCAACAAAGGCACACTGTCGTGGTTTTGTCATGGCAGATGTCCTAGTGTGAGGACTTAGTCGTGAGGCCATCGCAACTAGGTAGTAGCTTGAACGGGGTTGGTCGGAATCGAGAGACGCGAGGTTTTACCCAGGTTCGGCCCCTCGCGGTGGAGGTAAAAGCCTACATCCTGCTTGATTGATATTGATGATGATGATGATCTCGATTACAAGGGCGGTGTTTCGCTCCCTCTATCTCGAGAGCATCTACTTTTATCTTGTCTAAGACTTGTCTGTCTGTCTAAAAACTTGTCCCTCTTGGGGTGCCCTGCCCCTCCTTATATAAGTTGAAGGGGCGGCTTACATGTAGAGTCCTAGTAGGATTAGGACTAGTCTATTTTCTTATTTACAAGTGGAATCCTAGTCCAGATCTTGCTTCCCTTGTAAGGGAAATATTCCTTATGCCTTTCCTCTCAAGACGGCCCACCGGATACCGTACCTTGAGCCGGTCTTCTCACGAGCCGCCTTCTAGGCCTTGGGCCTTGTCATTCGTCTGACCCGCCCTCCAGGTTACTAGTGAGTCGCCAAGTTTGGTCGGGCCATACTGCAGGCCGGGTTATACCGCAGGGTATATCCCCGACATTGGCCCCCAGTTTAATTTGGATTTATCCATGTCAAATTTATCCTGCAAAACAAAAAAAAATCGACAGGTTGTGCACCGGGTCGAAGGTTCTTCTGAGCCGGCATCTGTTCATCCTTAAGTCCTTGTCATTTCTTTCTGTGAAAACACTTGACCGAGTCAATATTTGCCGGGTCGTGCAATTCTTGATTTATTCCATATCCCATCGCTTCGCTATATTCAAGGGAATCCCTCTTGTAAAGTCCGGGTCTCTTCATTATAGTAGCAAGCCAGCTTTAAAATCAATTTGCTGACATTGGTTTCTTGCAGAAAATGTTGGAAAAAATAATCCATTGGACTTGGCTTCCAATGCTCTGGCTTTGGCAAAAATATTTGGACTTAAGATATTCATTTGATTTTCAACCGGCTTGAGGATGTAGAGCTTGCTGAGTTGCAATTCGCCGAAATTGCCAAGTTATAGAATTGATCATACCGGGTCATGATTGTTACAGACGTCGGGTCATATAATTGGTCTTCCTGAGTTCTCCAGGCCAAGTCCTTATACCTTGTGATGACTTGGTGCTTGCTTTTGTAAATATAGCTGGTTTGCTCAAAACTGAGAACCTGAAGGTGTACCTCCCTTATATGCATATCACCTGTAGCCCCTAGGTCTTAAGAAGGGAACGTAGTGATAGCTTAAGACTTGCTTCAATATAAATGCTGCAACCTTGGAGAAATCCGGATTGTTCATCTAAGTCACTAGTCATAAACTGATCATTTTGTACTTCACATGTGTAGCCCCCAAGTGCCGGGTTGTCTTGCCTACAGCAACCCGGGACTTGTAACTGTCTTATGCTTACAAACTTCAGCCAGTGTAGCCCCCAAGGGCCGGGTCATCAGTATGTGATGGGCCGGGTCTTCCAATTTGGACCTTATGACTTTGGTAAAGAACTGAATGATGTAGTTGTTGGGAAACGTTGCATGAAAAACAAAAAAATTCTACGCACACACAATGATCTATCCATGGCGATGCATAGCAACAAGGGGGAGCGTGTGTCTACGTACCCTCGTAGACTGTAAGCGGAAGAGTTTCACAACGTGGTTGATGTAGTCGAACTTTTTCGCACTTTAACCGATCAAGTACCAAACGCACGACACCTCCGCGTTCTGCACACGTTCAGCTTGGTGACGTCCCTCGCCTTCTTGATCCAGCAAGACGTCATGGTAGTAGATGAGTTCCGTCAGCACGACGGCGTGGTGACGGTGATGGTGAAGTGATCTCCGTAGGGCTTCGCCTAAGCACTACGAAAATATGACCGGGGGTGTAAACGGTGGAGGGGGCCGCCGCACACGGCTAGGCAATTGTCTGGTCAGTGCTAGGCGTCCCCCTCCCACGTATATATAGGTGGGAGGGAGGGAGGAGCAGCCCAAGGAGGCGCCCAAGTAGGAGGAATCCTACTTGGGGTCCCTCCCAAGCCGCGCCCCCTTCTTTCCTTATTTGGAGTGCGGGGAAAGGCAAAGGAGGGTGGCGCCCTCCCTTTCCTTTCTCCCATGAGAGGGAAAGGTAGAAGGGGCTAGCCCTCCCTCTTTTCCTTCCCTAGGGCTGTCCAAACAAGTGGAGGGGCGCACCAGCCCCCTAGTGGGCTGGTTCGTCCCTCCCTTTGGCCCATTAAGCCCATAAATTGCAGGGGGGTGCGCGGAACCCCTTCCGGTGCCCAATTCCTTCCCGGTACATCCCGAAACACTTTCGGTGTCCAAATACCATCGTCCTATATATCGATCTTTACCTCTCGACCATTTCGAGAATCCTCGTCATTTCCGTGATCTCATCTGGGACTCCGAACAACATTCGTTCACCAAATCATATAACTCATATAACACTATATCGTCAACGAACGTTAAGCGTGCGGACCCTACGGGTTCGAGAACTATGTAGACATGACCGAGACACCTCTCTGGTCAATAACCAATAGCGGAACCTGGATGCCCATATTGGCTCCTACATATTCCACGGAGATCTTTATCGGTCGAACCGTTATGACAACATACATAATTCCCTTTGTCTATCGGTATGTTACTTGCGCGAGATTCGATCGTCGGTATCTTCATACCTAGTTCAATCTCGTTACCGACAAGTCTCTTTACTTGTTCCGTCATACATCACCACACGACTAACTCCTTAGTCATTTGCTTGCAAGCTTATGATGTGTATTACTGAGAGGGCCCAGAGATACCTCTCCGATACTCGGAGTGACAAATCCTAATCTCGATCTATGCCAACTCAGCAAACACCTTCGGAGATACCCGTCGAGCATCTTTATAATCACCCAGTTATGTTGTGACGTTTGATAGCACACAAGGCATTCCTCCGGTATCCGGGAGTTTCATAATCTCATAGTCAAAGGAATATGTATTTGACATGAAGAAAGCAGTAGCTATAAAACTGAACGATCATTATGCTAAGCTAACAGACGGGTCTTGTCCATCACATCATTCTCCTAATGATGTGATCCCATTATCAAATGACAACTTATGTCAATGGTTAGGAAACCTTAACCATCTTTGATCAACGAGCTAGTCTAGTAGAGGCTCACTAGGGACACAATGTCTGTTTATGTATTCACACATGTATTAAGGTTTCCGATCAATACAATTCTAGCACGAATAGTAAACCTATATCATGAATAAGGAAATATAAAATAACAACTTTATTATTGCCTCTAGGGCATATTTCCTTCATTAGTCCCCAAGGACCAGCTCGGTAAGATAATACTGGGCTGGGACTTACATGTACTTCTTTAACATCATATGATGTAGCCCCCAAGCTTCGGGTCACCTTTGATATAGTGGATTAAGGCTTGTGTACTTTTAATTTTTGACAGGAGAAATTGGTAGCCCCCAAGGGCCGGCTCATCACTATGTGATGGGTCGGGTCTTCAATGAGGCGAGTTAAAAATGACCTCACATTAGCCCCCAAGTGTCGTGGTGCATGCTTGCAGCGACATGGGACTTGTATACTTGATGTAATCTTGAATTGAATAATATAGCCCCCAAGTGCCGGGTCATGTGCCTGCAGCGACTCGGGACTTCCATTGTAGAATAAATCATATCCAATGTCTGGATGATATTGCTGAATGCTTTGCATATCAATATTGAAACATGCTCCTTGCCGTAAGCTAGTATTTTTGGATGAGGGAATAATAGTCATTTCTCCGAAGCGGCTTTGAAAACCTTAAATCATCCAATACTAGTTACGATAACCATAATGAAAACCCAACCATGTTGGATATTAAAGATTTGAATAATGTAACCCAGTTTGAAAATCGGTTCCTGCAATATAAACCAATATATGCATGCATATATGATGCAGTATGATGATGCAATGTATGATGATGTATGTGTATGATAATAGAGTATAAAAATACTAGCTTTCGAGGCTCGAGTCTTGCTTTAGTGAAGCTGGCATGATAGCCTTGGTTTATCCTCGCTCTCTGTAAGCCAGCTCTCACGTGACCTAATCCACCGTTTTAACCTTGACAAGTTCAGGGTCATAAAGATTGACTGTCAAGAGTACGGGGGGTCACCTTTTTCGGAGAAGCATCTTGCATACAGGCAGGTTTAACCAATTATTGCGGCATTATTTGCCGGGTCAAGAGGGTGAGATAGCTAAACTTGGTGAGTTGGAAGCCCCCAAGTGACCTTATGATCGATTAATAAAAGACTCATGCTCAATATATGAGATGAAACGACAGAAGCTCTGAGTTTCGGGGATGCCGGCTTTATTACATTGATCATAATATGACGAGCCAATAAGGCAGGATACCAATGTTTGAACCGTGCATCGTGGCAACTAGTTCTCTTTGGCAACCTTTATTGTTTCGCCACTAAGGCAGGGTACCCATGTTTGAACAGCGCATCATGGCAGCTAGTCCTCTTGGGCAACCTTTATTGTTTTGCTATTAAGGCAGCAGCCCCCCAGACCGGGTTATCTTCCCTGAAATGACTGGGGTACTTGAATTTCTTGAAACCGGCTGAATCTGCCGAGTCATGTCTGTGTAGCTTGAACTGGCTGAAGTGAGCCTTAAATTCCATGGATGAAATTGTTTGCACTCTTTCGGCTAGGTTGAAGTAGATCTTGATGTTTTTAATAGCTCAACCACCAGTTCGAGCTGCGATGTGAAACTGACCGCGGCGGAAAGTCGGCCGCCATGAAGTTGTTGCTGATGAAGTTGAGCACTTTGATGTAGATCTTTTTGTGCTGGCTCTTTCTCCTCCGGTTGACCGTGAGCTTCTCGATCCCTGGTAGCGCTCCCTCCAAGAACACAACACCATTGTGCGTTGGCCCCATGGTGGGTGCCAACTGTCGTGGTTTTGTCACGACAGATGTCCTAGTGTGAGGACTTAGTCGTGAGGCCATCGCAACTAGGTAGTAGCTTGAATGGGGTTGGTCGGAATCGAGATACGCGAGGTTTTACCCAAGTTCGGCCCCTCGCGGTGGAGGTAAAAGCCTACATCCTGCTTGATTGATATTGATGATGATGATGATCTCGATTACAAGGGCGGTGTTGCGCTCCCTCTATCTCGAGAGCATCTACTTTTATCTTGTCTAAGACTTGTTTGTCTGTCTAAAAACTTGACCCTCTTGGGGTGCCTTGCCCCTCCTTATATAAGTTGAAGGGGTGGCTTACATGTAGAGTCCTAGTAGGATTAGGACTAGTCTATTTTCTTATTTACAATATTCCTTATGCCTTTCTTCTCAAGCCGGCCCATGGGATACCGTACCTTGAGCCGGTCTTCTCACGAGCCCCCTTCTAGGCCTTGGGCCTTGTCATTCGTCTGACCCGCCCTCCGGGTTACTAGTGAGTCGCCATGTTCGGCCAGGTCACCAGTGAGTCGCCAAGTCTCGGCCAGGTCATACTTCAGGCCGGGTTATACCGCCGGTTATATCCCCGACACACATGTTCCTGTTGGAGGTACCACTGAGTTTCATCGAGTGTGTGGGAACTTGGTCAACTTGATGCATTATTTTTGTCACTATGAAGGAGAGGGAGAATGGATGTCATTTGTTTCATCTTCCACGACCTCAATGCTACTTTGATGGAGAGGAGGGTGCACTACAAAAAAATACACTTCCGTGATGATACGTGTTTGTCACAGTAGGTCACGTTTTCTGTCATGCATGTACATCCATGATGATTTTATGACAGAATCAAGATAGTCATACCTGTGTTGTCGTAGAAGTGTTCCATGACATTACCAAAATTATCATCACGGAAGTGTCCACTTCCATGACGATAAATCGCGCGTCATAGAAGTACTTTCGTCAAGGGTGACTGACACGTGGCATCCACCGTAATGGGTCGCCGTTAAGCTATCGGGTTCCGGTTTGGATTCGATAATCATTAACAACCCGGACTAATGGGGATTTTCCACGTGTAAAATTCTCAATGGCCAGAGGAACCACGTGTCGGCTCACTGTTGGGACAGATGTCATCCACTCATTGGAGCGAAGGCGCCTATGATAGGTCGACATGTGGCACGACCCAATAGAGGCCCATTCGAGTGAAAAGGCCGGCCCATTTGACTTGGGAAAAAGGTAGCAGGCCGGCCCACGGAAAGCTTGTTAATGGCCTGTTCGCATAAGCCCATTTACAGCCCGCTAACTCACGGCCCGTCACGGCCTACCGGAATTTGGCCTAGTAGCGTCATCTAAGCCGTCCAACATGATTCCAGCCTGTTGTAACTTCCGGCCCATGTATGGCCCATGACGTCTTTCAGCCCATAGGAGGCCCTTTGTAACTCTAGGCCCATTAAAAGCCCGAGATGAAACTGGCCCATAATGACAGTGTATCGCTTTATACCCATTAACGACCCATTATTCCGTCGGCCGCTTCCAGCCCGTGTTAACTTTCGGCCTTCTATGGGCCCATTTATTATTGGGCTCATTTCTAGAATTCGGTTAGTTACGGTTCGTTACTGGCCTGTTCCGTTTGTGGGCCAAATTCAGCCCGTGGTTACAGTCGTCCCGTTTGTGGCCCGTTAACCCGTTGGGCTTTTTTCATAGCATCGTCAAATATAGCCTATTAACGGCCCATTATGGTCGGGCCATAAACAGACGATTTCCACTCCAGGCCGTTTACGACCCATTTTACGGACCGTTATTGGTCCATGAATAGTACGGCCCATGTTTGGCCCATTGATTAGACGGCCCGTAGAAGGCCCATTGATTAGACGACCCGTAGAAGGCCTACAGCTCGTAGTAGGCCTATGTATCATACGGCCCGAAGGAGGCCCATGGATCCTACGACCCGTAGGAGGCCCATGGTTACAACAGTCCGTGTGTTGCCATGGTTATTGTGGCCTAGTTATAAAAAATAGGTTATTGTGGCCTGATCCAATCTAGACACCATCACGGAGGGGTTCATCATGTCCATTGGTGCCTCTCCGATGATGCGTGAGTAGTTCTTTGTAGACCTACGGGTCCATAGTTAGTAGCTAGATGGCTTCCTCTCTCTCTTTTGATTCTCAATACAATGGTCTCTTGGAGATCCATATGATCTAACTCTTTTTGCGGTGTGTTTGTTGGGATCCGATAAACTTTGAGTTTATGATCAGATCTATCTTTTTATCCATGAAAGTTATTTGAGTCTTCTTTGATCTCTTATATGCATGATTGCTTATGGCCTCGCATTTATTCTCCAATATGTAGGTTTTGTTTGGCCAACTTGATCTATTTATCTTGCAATGGGAAGAGGTGCTTTGTGATGGGTTCGATCTTATGGTGCTTGATCCCAGTGACAGAAAAGGAACTGACACATATGTATTGTTGCCATTAAGGATAACAAGATGGGGTCTATTTCTACATAAATAGATCTTGTCTACATCATGTCATTGTTCTTATTGCATTATTCCATTTCTCCATGAACTTAATACACTAGATGTATGCTGGATAGCGGTCGATGTGTGGAGTAATAGTAGTAGATGCAGGCAGGAGTCGGTCTACTAATCTTGGACGTGATGCCTATATAATGATCATTGCCTGGATATCGTCATGATTATTTGAAGTTCTATGAGTTGCCCAACAGTAATTCGTTTACCCACCGTTTGCTATTTTTCTCGAGAGAAGCCACTAGTGAAACCTACGTCCCCGGGGTCTCTTGTTTATCATATTTGCCTTCGCGATCTATTTTTATTTGCTTTTATTTTCAGATCTATTAAACCAAAAATACCAAAAATACCTTGCTGCAATTTATTCTTATTTATTTTATCTCGCGTTCCCGCGAGATCTATTTATCCAATCTATCACATTTTTATCCCGTTCACTTGCCAATTTCTGGCGCCGTTACCTGAAAGGGATTGACAACCCCTTTAATACGTCGGGTTGCGAGTATTTGTTATTTGTGTGGAGGTGCCGTTCACGTAGTGTTGCGTGGTTCTCCTACTGGTTCGATAACCTTGGTCTCATCACTGAGGGAAATACCTACCGTTGCTGTGCTGCATCATCCCTTCCTCTTTGGGGAAATACCGATGTAGTTCAAGCAAACATCATGGCCACTAGAAAAATGCGGAAAAAGAACTGTAGTGACTAGGAAATAAATAAGCAAGCAACTAACGCTAGGCTATTACAGCTATTACACATATTACATCCACTGGGCATCAAAGTTCGCCACCAGTGCAAATATAGGGAGCATATTACATACACTGGCCGTCTAAATTGGCCACCAGTGCAAATAAACACGGCAGCAAAACAAGTCCATAACTGAAACAACTTCAGAAGAGCTCAAGAAACGTTATCCTGGGTATCCACCATGCTGGCAATAAGCTTAGCAAGCTTATTAGCTTTGTCCTGTTTGGCGCTAAAATCCTCCAACGCTTGTTGTTGCACCAGAAAGTATGCATCTAAATGCTCCAGGGACTTTCGCGGTCCTTCCGCTTCTTGTCGCAGCACAGCTGATCGATGTCTTTCAGCTTGTAGTTGGGACTCAAGAAACTAAACTGATTCAGACAGTGAGTTTGAATAGCTTGTGCCAGTGGTAGTGGCCAGTAACTCGAACACTAAACCAAGACAGGACTTTGGGGTTGTCTCACTGTCTTCAAGATAGTTTTCCTTAGCTGTTTTATCAGCTTTGTTGGAGACCAACAAGGATGTCTCACTATCCTGAACCTTATCTGCATTACTTCCTTTACCATTGCTTAATAAGGCACTCTTCCCAAATACTCTGTCAGCATTCTAAAAGAAGAAACAAGCAGACACATAACAGGTTTAGCATGTACTAGTATATGAAACTCATTTCGATGAACCAGTTCATTAGTAAGGTTGACAAGATTAAACTACCAAGTCTTCTATTGCCAAGTAGTACATTATAAAAGCATCAAACAAACATATATCTATGTCCTATGGTCACTGCATTGTCTTGCCAAATCAAAATAGAGACACGGTTCAAATCATATCAGTTCAAGACAAAGCAGCACTGAAAGAATACAAAGTGTGGGAAACTACACGGCACAACAAGATTTCAGATGGGTACCACGGGTCTACATGTACAACAACACTATTGGCTCTGTTGTGATGCTAGTAATGTGCATGATATGAGAAGTCAACTGTATACACAATTGAAATTGAAATCAACAGAGCTATTTATAAGAGCAAACCTATTAAAGAAACACGCATAAACATACCTATTGTGCCATTGGAGTTTCGGTTGGATCCTTCAATTTAAAAATAAGTTTGTATGAGTAAATACAGTGATACAAGAGCAAAGCAGTATGCACGATAGCAATGGAATCTTAAATGAGAACAATTGTTCTTTGATAAACCACAAGTATAGGGGATCAATTGTAGCCTCTTTCGATAAGTAAGAGTGTCGAACCCAACGAGGAGCTAAAGGTAGAACAAATATTCCCTCAAGTTCTATCGACCACCAATACAACTCTACGCACGCTTGACGTTCGCTTTACCTAGAACAAGTATGAAACTAGAAGTACTTTGTAGGTGTTGTGGGATAGGTTTGCAAGAATATAAAGAGCACGTAAATAAAAACTAGGGGCTGTTTTAGATAAAGTCACATAAAGTTAGTATAACGAGTGTGGAAAAGTGGTGGTAGGAGTTACAAAATTGTCCCTAAGCAATTGACTACTTTACTAGACCGATAGCAAGTTTTATGTGGGAGAGGCCACTGCTAGCATGTCATCCCTGACTTGGAATTCTATGCACTTATGATTGGAACTATTAGCAAGCATCCGCAACTACTAACGTTCATTAAGGTAAAACCCAACCATAGAATTAAGCTATATTGGTCCCCCTTCAATCCCGTATGCATCAATTTCTATGCTAGGTTGAAGCTTCTGTCACTCTTGCCCTCCATTACATAGTCCTATCAACATACAACTAACCCTATGGTGTGATCCACGCGCGCGCTCATATGATGGGCACCATTGGACAGCAACATAACCACAAGAAAATTAAACCAATCATAGCAATTCACCAATTACCGATAGGACAACAAAAATCTACCCAGACATCATAGGATGGCAACACATCATTGGATAATAATATGAAGCATAAAGCACCATGTTCAAGTAGAGGGTACAGCAGGTTGCGGGAGAGTGGACCGCTGTAGATAGATGGGGGAAGGTGATGGAGATGTTGGTGAAGATGATGGAGGTGTTGGTGTAGATCGCCGTCACACGATGATGGCCCCGGCGGCATTCCGGCGCCACCGGGAGAGAGGGGGAGAGAGCCGTCCTTCTTCTTCTTCTTCTTCTTCTTCCTTGACCTTCTCCCTAGATGGGAGAAGGGTTTCCCCTCTGCTCCATGGCTTCCATGGCAGCGGAGGGGCAAGAGCCCCTCCAAGATTGGATCTGTCTCTCTGTCTCTCTCTGTTTCTGCGTTCCCTGATTCTGCCCTTTCACCGTTTCTTATATTCCCGGAGATCCGTAACTCCGATTGGGCTGAAATTTGGGCACGATTTTTATCCGGATATTAGCTTTCTTGCGGCGAAAGAAGGGCACCAACCGCCTTACGGAGTAGCCACGATGGCCCAGGGCGCGCCTGACCCCCTGGGGCGCGCCCCCTGCCTCGTGGCCCCCTCGGGCATCGTCTCGCGTTGATTCTTCCCAAAAATCACATATATTCCAAAAAAATCTCCTTCAGTTTTTAACCCGTTTGGACTCCGTTTGATATGGATTTTCTGCAAAACAAAAAACATGCAACAAACAGGAACTGGCACTGGGCACTGGATCAATATGTTAGTCCCAAAAATAGTATAAAAAGTTGCCAAAAGTATGTAAAAGCTGTAGAATATTGGCATGGAACAATCAAAAATTATAGATACGACGGAGACGCATCAGCATCCCCAAGCTTAATTCCTGCTCGTCCTCGAGTAGGTAAATGATAAAAAAGATAATTTTTGACGTGGAATGCTACCTAGCTTAATCTTGATCACATAATCTAATCATGGCATGAATATTAAGACACGAGTGATTCAAAGCAATAGTCTATCATTTGACATTAAGACAATAATACTTCAAGCATACTAATAAAGCAATCATGTCTTTGCAAAATAACATGGCAAAAGAAAATTATCCCTACAAAATCATATAGTCTGGCTATGCTCCATCTTCATCACACAAAATATTCAAATCATGCACAACCCCGATGACAGGCCAAGCAATTGTTTCATACTTTTGATGTTCTCAAACCTTTTCAACTTTCACGCAATACATGATCGTGAGCCATGGATATAGCACTATAGGTGGAATAGAATATGATGATGGAGATTGTGTGGAGAGACAAAAAGGAAGAAAGTCTCACATCGACGCGGCTAATCAACAGGCTATGGAGATGCCCATCAATTGATGTCAATGCGAGGAGTAGGGATTGCCATGCAACAGATGCACTAGAGCTATAAGTGTATGAAATCTCAAACTGAAACTAAGTGGGTGTGCATCCAACTTGCTTGCTCATGAAGACCTAGGGCATTTGAGGAAGCCCATCGTTGGAATATACAAGCCAAGTTCTATAATGAAAATTCCCACTAGTATATGAAAGTGATAATTCAAGAGACTCTCTATATGAAGAACATGGTGCTACTCTGAAGCACAAGTGTGGTAAAAGGATAGTAACATTGTCCCTTCTCTTTTTTTTTCTTTTTTTGTAGGATTCTTTGGCCTCTATCTCCTTTTTTTGGGGGCTTCTTTGGCCACTTTTATTTTGATCATGGGACAATGTTCTAATAATGATGATCATCACACTTTTATTTACTTACAACTCAATATTACAACTCCATACTAGAACAAAATATGACTCTATATGAATGCCTCCGGCGGTGTACCGGGATGTGCAATGATCTAGCGTAGCAACGACATAAAAAAACGGACAAGCCATGAAAACATCATGCTAGCTATCTTACGATCATGCAAAGCAATATGACAATAAATGCTCAAGTCATGTATATGATGATGATGGAAGTTGCATGGCAATATATCTCGGAATGGCTATGGAAATGCCATAATAGGTAGGTATGGCGGCTGTTTTGAGGAAGATATAAGGAGGCTTATGTGTGATAGAGCGTATCGTATCACGTGGTTTGGATGCACCGGCGAAGTTTGCACCAACTCTCGAGGTGAGAAAGGGCAATGCACGGTACCGAAGAGGCTAGCAATGATGGAAGGGTGAGAGTGCGTATAATCCATGGACTCAACATTAGTCATAAAGAACTCACATACTTATTGCAAAAATCTATTAGTCATCGAAACAAAGTACTACGCGCATGCTCCTAGGGGGATAGATTGGTAGGAAAAGACCATCGCTCGTCCTCGTCCGCCACTCATAAGGAAGACAATCAATAAATACCTCATGCTCCAACTTCGTTACATAACGGTTCACCATACGTGCATGCTACGGGAATCACAAACTTCAACACAATTATTTCTACAATCGACAACTACCCACTAGCATGACTCTAATATCACCATCTTTACATCGCAAAACTATTGCAAGTAATCAAACATATCATATTCAATGATCCATAAGTTTTATGTAGGATTTTATGACTAACCATGTGAATGACCAATTCCTGTCATCTCTCTAAATAGATATAAGTGAAGCAAGAGAGTTTAATTCTTTCTACAAAAGATATTCCCATGCTCTAACAAATATAAGTGAAGTAAAAGAGCATTCTACAAATGGCGGTTTTCTATGTGAAGAGAAACAGGCAATCCAAACTTCAAATGATATAAGTGAAGCACATGAAGCATTCTATAAAGCCATACTCAAAAGATATAAGTGAAGTGCAAAGAGCATTCTATAAATAAACCATGGACTATCTCATACCAACATGGTGCATCAAAGAAAAGTGAAAACTAAATGCAAAAGACGCTCCAAGATTTTCACATATCACATGAACGAAACGAAACCGAAAACATACCGATACTTGTTGAAGAAAGATGGGATGCCTTCCGGGGCATCCCCAAGCTTAGGCGCTTGAGTCTCCTTGAATATTTACTTGGGGTGCCTTGGGAATCCCCAAGCTTGAGCTCTTGCCTCTCCTATGATACGTCTCCAACGTATCTATAATTTATGAAGTATTCATGCTATTATATTATCCATCTTGGATGTTTAATGGGCTTTACTATGCACTTTTATATTATTTTTGGGACTAACTTATTAACCCAGAGCCCAGTGCCAGTTTCTGTTTTTCCCCTTGTTTCAGTGTTTCGTAGAAAAGGAATATCAAACGGAGTCCAAACGGAATGAAACCTTCGGGAGAGTTATTTTTGGAACTGAAGCAATCCAGGGGACTTGGAGTGCACGTAAGGGAAGCAACGAGGAAGGGGGGCACGCCCACCCCCCTGGGCGCGCCCTCCACCCTCGTGGGCCCCTTGTGGCTCCCTGTACCGACTTCTTTCGCCTATATATCTCCATATACCCTAAAACCATCGGGGAACAGAATAGATCGGGAGTTCCGCCGCCGCAAGCCTCCGTAGCCACGAAAAACCAATCGGGACCCTATTCCGGCACCCTGCCGGAGGGGGGGATCCCCCACCGGTGGCCATCTTCATCATCCCGACGCTCTCCATGACGAGGAGGGAGTAGTTCACCCTCGGGGCTGAGGGTATGTACCAGTAGCTATGTGTTTGATCTCTCTCTCTCTTGTGTTCTTGAGGTGATACGATCTTGATGTATCGCGAGCTTTGCTATTATAGTTGGATCTTATGATGTTTTTCCCCCTCTACTCTCTTGTAATGGATTGAGTTTTCCCTTTGAAGTTATCTTATCGGATTGAGTCTTTAAGGATTTGAGAACACTTGATGTATGTCTTGCGTGGGATACCCATGGTGACAATGGGGTATTCTATTGATCCACTTGATGTATGTTTTGGTGATCAACTTGCGGGTTCCGCCCATGAACCTATGCATAGGGGTTGGCACACGTTTTCGTCTTGACTCTCCGGTAGAAACTTTGGGGCACTCTTTGAAGTACTTTGTGTTGGTTGAATAGATGAATCTGAGATTGTGTGATGCATATCGTATAATCATACCCACGGATACTTGAGGTGACATTGGAGTATCTAGGTGACATTAGGGTTTTGGTTGATATGTGTCTTAAGGTGTTATTCTAGTACGAACTCTTGAATAGATTGATCCAAAAGAATAACTTTGAGGTGGTTTCGTACCCTACAATAATCTCTTCGCTTGTTCTCCGCTATTAGTGGCTTTGGAGTGACTCTTTGTTGCATGTTGAGGGATATTTATATGATCCAATTATGTTATTATTGTTGAGAGAACTTGCACTAGTGAAAGTATGAACCCTAGGCCTTGTTTCCCAGCATTGCAATACCGTTTACGCTCACTTTCATCGCTTGCTACCTTGCTGTTTTTATATTTTCAGTTTACAAAAACCTATATCTACCATCCATATTGCACTTGTATCACCATCTCTTCGCCGAACTAGTGCACCAATACAATTTACCATTGTATTGGGTGTGTTGGGGACACAAGAGACTCTTTGTTATTTGGTTGCAGGGTTGCTTGAGAGAGACCATCTTCATCCTACGCCTCCCATGGATTGATAAACCTTAGGTCATCCACTTGAGGGAAATTTGCTACTGTCCTACAAACCTCTGCACTTGAAGGCCCAACAACGTCTACAAGAAGAAGGTTGCGTAGTAGACATCAAGCTCTTTTCTAGCGCCGTTGCCGGGGAGGCTAGGTAAGCGGCACTCACACCCCGTCAACTAAGCTCTTTTCTGGCGCCGTTGACGGAGAGGTGAGTGCTTGAAGGTATATCTTTAGATCTTGCAATCGAATCTTTTTGTTTCTTGTTTAATCACTAGTTTAGTCTATAAAAGAAAACTACAAAAAATATGGAATTAAGGTTGCCTCATATGCTTCATCTTTTTAATGTCTTTTGTGAAAATGATGGGAAGGAAAATTGTGCTCAAGTACGAGAAGAAGAATTACATAGAATGCTTGGCATAAAATATGTGAATGATGAGCATGATTGCAATGTTGTTAGTATGAATTCTTTGAATACCCATGATGCTAATGATATGCAAAGCCACAAGCTTGGGGAAGCTATGTTTGATGAAGATGATATTTTTTGTCCCCCAAGCTTTGATGAGCAAATTTACTATGATGAAAGCATGCCTCCTATCTATGATGATTATTGTGATGACACGTATGCTATAAAGAATAATGATAACCATGAAACTTGTCATCTTGAGCTTAATTTTCAATCACATGATAGTTATTTTGTTGAGTTTGCTCCCACTACTATTGATGAGAATAGATTTGTTTATGTGGAGAGTAATAAAAATTCTATGCTTATGCATCATGAAAAGAATGCTTTAGGTGCTGGTTATATTGTTGTATTCATTCATGATGCTACTGAAAATTATTATGAGAGAGGATCATATGCTTCTACATCTTGCAATAATATCAAGTTTCCTCTCTATGTGTTGAAAATCTTGAAGATTTGCTTGTTTTGCCTTCCTATGCTAGTTGATTATTGTTCCCATAAATTGTTTGCTCACAAAATCCCTATGCATAGGAAGTGGGTTAGACTTAAATGTGCTAGTCATATTCTTCATGATGCTCTCCTTATGTTTTAATTCTTATCTTTTATGCGAGCATCATTGAAATCATCATGCCTAGCTAGGGGCGTTAAACGTTAGCGCTTGTTGGGAGGCAACCCAATTTTTATTTTTTTCTTTCTTTTTGGTTCTGTTTAGTAATAAATAATTCATCTAGCCTCTGGTGAGATGTGGTTTTATGTTTTAATTAGTGTTTGTGCCAAGTAAGACCTATAGGATCTCCTTGGATGATAATTATTTGATCTTGCTGAAAAAGACAGAAACTTTCTGCTCACGAAAACAATTGTTAAAAATTACCAGAACGTGATAAAATACTGATTCCAATTGCAGCAGATCAATAATCAAATTATCTAGGCCGTCCTATTTTGTTAGAAGTTTTTGAGTTCCAGAAGTTTGCGTTAGTTACAGATTACTACAGACTGTTCTGTTTTGGACAGATTCTGTTTTTCGTGTGTTGTTTGCTTATTTTGATGAATCTATGGTTAGTAAAAGAGTTTATAAACCATAGAGAAGTTGGAATACAGTAGGTTTAACACCAATACAAATAAAGAATGAGTTCAATACAGTACCTTGAAGTGGTGTTTTGTTTTCTTTCGCTAACGGAGCTCATGAGATTTTCTGTTGAGTTTTGTGTTGTGAAGTTTTCAAGTTTTGGGTAAAGATTCGATGGACTATGGAATAAGGTGTAACACCCCGCATGTAACTTGTCATATTTGTAACTCCGACTCTTGCCATTTTCGGCTATGTGATATGATATTTCCTCCGTGGTCGGGTTTTGTCTTTCGTTTTGCATTTTGTCATGTCATGCATTTCATATCATGTCATCATGTGCATTGCATTTGCATACGTGTTCGTCTCATGCATCCGAGCATTTTCCCCGTTGTCCGTTTTGCAATCCGGCGCTCCTATCTCCTCCGGTGCACCCCTTTCGTTTTCTTTCGTGTGCGGGTGTCAAACTTTCTCGGAATGGACCGAGGCTTGTCAAGTGGCCTTATTATACCACTCGGAGACCACTGGTCAAGTTTCGTTCCATTTGGAGGTCGTTTGGTACTCCAACGGTTAACCGGGCATCCACAAAGTCCATTTGAGTGTCCAGCAAAACCCCCCTCTAAAACCAGCCCAAAACCCACCAAACTCTCTTCCATGCTCTAGGTCGTTCGATCACGATCGTGTGGGCGAAAACCGCACCTCATTTGGAGCCTCCTAGCTCCCTCTACCTATAAATATGTGGGCATCCCGAAAAACGAAATCGCAGTCCAACCCTAACCCTCGTCCCTCTCCGCCGCCGGACACGTCCGGGCGGAGCCGGACGCGTCCACCCGCGCCGCTGCCGCCACGTGGCACGTCGCCGTTCGT